>NW_027640238.1:37500-67500 GCF_949606895.1 Notothenia rossii | reverse complement strand
GATGTAGAAGAGACAGGTGGATTTTGCCCAATAGGTGACCTTTAAAGAGGTTATATATAATGCTCATGTTCAGGTTCATATTTGTATTTTGTGCCTCGAAAGTACACAAAGATTAGCATACATGTACAACATCTAAAATTACTCTTTATGTAGAACGGCCAGATGCATTAATGTGATCATCATTTTAATTGTGCGGCTGGTAAACTTGAAGGACTTCTTATACTGCCGGGTATTTTAATTTATAATTAATTGCATGGACCTGCAAAGTAACTCGTTTTGTCCCGTAATTGTTGTGGGGTTAAAAGCACAATATTTGCTTCCAAAATGTCGTGGAGTAGAAATTTGAAGTATCATAAATACTCCAGTAAAGTCAAAATTGTACTTAGGCGTAATACGATAGATATATGTATGTGTATACAATTCGAAGTCATGTGATTTCAAACCCATTTCCAACAAAATGACGTGCCCACAAAACAAATCTACAATCTGTTTTTGTATTTTTTATTATACGTGGTTAATAATGTAAATGCTACATGAAAACGACCTCGCAATTCTAAATACAGATGATATATTATACATATTTTCATGGTTCATATTTGTCTGTTGTGCTTCGACTGTGACATGTTTCCAATGGAGGCATTTCAGGCAGGTCTGGTAGAGGTTTGTGTATAACAAAATGATGTTCCCACACAACGTTTTATGTGTATATGTGGTTAATAATGTAAATTGAGAGAGAACGAGAGTACTTGTTAAGGGTGAGAAACACATCATATCAACATGTATTGCGTTGTTTAATGCATGCAGTCCTGAGGGTTTTATACACAGTTCAGAACAACAAACAAATACACAATGCTGAGTAGTAAAAAAAAAATCCCATTTCTGGTCTTGCACAGCTATAAAACAAGGCTGTGTCTTTGGCAATCAAGTGGATTTGAAAGCACTGATTGTATAATACCACATACAGCGTGCATGCAAACCCTCGACTACATCCAGTGAACCAACAGATCTGGAGTCAGACGGAGAGAGGGTGACTCAGGCTCTCCTCTCTTCTCATCCCTCTCCATCTGGTTTGTGTTTGTGTGGAGGTCTCCCATCCTGCACCGAAAAACCCCAAATGCTGCTGGTGCCAAATCCAGAGCGAGAGAGTGGAGGTTCCCTGGACATGAGGTAGAAACATGTTCCCTTACTGAGATATGGTGGACTGGAAGGAGCTTTGGCTTGAAGGAGAAACGCATTACATGCAGAGGTGGGAAGTAGTGGAGTACAAATACTTTGTTACTGTATTTAAGTACATTTCTCTGGTATCAGTACTTTACTCCACTACTTATTTTTCTGATGACTTTTTACTTTGACTTCTTATATTTTGAACCCAAATACTTGTACTTTCTACTTCTTACATGTTGAACTCAAATACCTGTACTTTCTACTTCTTACATGTTGAACTCAAATACCTGTACTTTCTACTTCTCACATGTTGAACTCAAATACCTGTACTTTCTACTTCTTACATGTTGAACTCAAATACCTGTACTTTCTACTTCTTACATGTTGAACACAAATACCTGTACTTTCTACTTCTCACATGTTGAACACAAATACCTGTACTTTCTACTTCTTACATGTTGAACTCAAATACCTGTACTTTCTACTTCTTACATGTTGAACTCAAATACCTGTACTTTCTACTTCTTACATGTTGAACTCAAATACCTGTACTTTCTACTTCTTACATGTTGAACACAAATACCTGTACTTTCTACTTCTTACATGTTGAACCCAAATACCTGTACTTTCTACTTCTTACATGTTGAACACAAATACCTGTACTTTCTACTTCTTACATGTTGAACACAAATACCTGTACTTTCTACTTCTTACATGTTGAACACAAATACCTGTACTTTCTACTTCTTACATGTTGAACACAAATACCTGTACTTTCTACTTCTTACATGTTGAACCCAAATACCTGTACTTTCTACTTCTTACATGTTGAACACAAATACCTGTACTTTCTACTTCTTACATGTTGAACACAAATACCTGTACTTTCTACTTCTTACATGTTGAACACAAATACCTGTACTTTCTACTTCTTACATGTTGAACACAAATACCTGTACTTTCTACTTCTTACATGTTGAACACAAATACCTGTACTTTCTACTTCTTACATGTTGAACACAAATACCTGAACTTTCTACTTCTTACATGTTGAACTCAAATACCTGTACTTTCTACTTCTTACATGTTGAACACAAATACTTGTACTTTCTACTTCTTACATTTTGAACCCAAATACCTGTACTTTCTACTTCTCACATGTTGAACACAAATACTTGTACTTTCTACTTCTTACATTTTGAACCCAAATACTTGTACTTTCTACTTCTCACATGTTGAACACAAATACTTGTACTTTCTACTTCTTACATTTTGAACCCAAATACCTGTACTTTCTACTTCTCACATGTTGAACACAAATACTTGTACTTTCTACTTCTTACATTTTGAACCCAAATACCTGTACTTTCTACTTCTTACATGTTGAACTCAAATACTTGTACTTTCTACTTCTTACATGTTGAACACAAATACCTGTACTTTCTACTTCTTACATGTTGAACCCAAATACCTGTACTTTCTACTTCTTACATGTTGAACTCAAATACCTGAACTTTCTACTTCTTACATGTTGAACACAAATACCTGTACTTTCTACTTCTTACATGTTGAACACAAATACCTGTACTTTCTACTTCTTACATGTTGAACACAAATAGCTGTACTTTCTACTTCTCACATGTTGAACACAAATACCTGTACTTTCTACTTCTTACATGTTGAACACAAATACCTGTACTTTCTACTTCTTACATGTTGAACTCAAATACCTGTACTTTCTACTTCTTACATGTTGAACTCAAATACCTGTACTTTCTACTTCTTACATGTTGAACCCAAATACCTGTACTTTCTACTTCTTACATGTTGAACTCAAATACCTGTACTTTCTACTTCTTACATGTTGAACACAAATACCTGTACTTTCTACTTCTTACATGTTGAACTCAAATACCTGTACTTTCTACTTCTTACATGTTGAACCCAAATACCTGTACTTTCTACTTCTTACATGTTGAACTCAAATACCTGTACTTTCTACTTCTTACATGTTGAACTAAAATACCTGTACTTTCTACTTCTTACATGTTGAACACAAATACCTGTACTTTCTACTTCTTACATGTTGAACACAAATACCTGTACTTTCTACTTCTCACATTTTCCAAACAGGCTGGTTCCTTTAGTCTGAATGTGTGTTTGGTGGCGTGGTCATTATTATTTAGAGTCATTGCGTGCCTATTGATTTGAACACGATCCGTGTATCCATCATTTCCTGGTCTTCTCTAAAGTAGAGGGACCAATGAAAACGTTGTCATGTTGCCGTTGTTCAGCATGGAAACATTCATTAGCTAACAATGACATTATTGTTCTATTAATATAAAGGGAGGTCAGGTACTCTTTAAAACAGCTGCTAGTTATGGGTACTTTTTACTGAAGTACATTTCAAAGCCTCTTTACTTTCACTTGAGTAAAGAAGTTTAGTCAGTACTTCTACTTTCACCAGATTATTTTTAAACACGAGTATCTGTACTTCTACTTGAGGAAAGGATGTGTGTACTTCTGCCTCTCTGTTTCTATGCGGCCTTGGTTGGGATAACAGCTGACAGTTCATGGATTAGGACAGGGGGAAAATATACCGCCCTCTAACTTGGGCACTGATCCTTTAGTCCGGGGGAAAAAGTCTGGCTGGATAAGCGATGCCTCACATTGTCTTTGGATGTCAGGCAGCTTGGCACGGGGACGGTTTTTGGGGAGTGACGCAGAAGCTCATCGATCATCCCGACTTTCCAAAAGCTGTCGATATGCCTCGGTGTGAGGAGGACGGCAGCCCAGACTGAGTTTAGGAGTTGAAGTCACCTCCGTAGACACCACAGAAAGCGTCACCGAGGGTGATGGAGTGTGTCCTACATGACGGATGGCGACAGTATGAGAAATGTGTGGTCTTGGGTGATTAAGTAACTGTAGGTTGAGCAAAGCTAACGTCCTGGACGATCTCCCCTTTTCAGCTTCATCCCTTTAGCGTTTGACACCTGATTGATGCTTTTTGTGTCCAGTATTGAACATCTTCCTCTAAAAATATGTTTTCAGCCAGAAAGTGAAGCAAGTTTCTGCGCCAATTTGACAGCCATATGTGTTTGTATTCCCCCCTATTGACAATTTAATCAGACAGATGTCCATAGTTTGAGTTCTTCCTATCACAGAACAACTCACAAATAGTCCGTTATTTACTCTAGACTCTCTTCTGTTTCTCCTTATCTCTGTAAACCTATCAGACGAATTGAACCTTGAAATAAGCATAAATGATTTGCTTAAGTTGAAATATTCTCAACTTCCACAAACTGGAGTTGGAAAGACTTACTTTTCCAATAAAAGTTGTATGTTTGATGTCCACTAAATGTCTCGTAATAACTGCTGAACAGTCCTGTCTTCACTATAGTGTAATGTCTACTTCAGGGGTGTCAAACTCAAGGCCCGGGGGCCAAATCCGGCCCGTGACTTCATTTTCTGCGGCCCCACAAGAGCTTGCAAAGAATTTAATATGTTTTATTATACGGTTACATCAGGATTTAATGAAGCACGTTGCCCATAAACTACATGTCCCACAATGCATCTCAAATTTGACTTATTTTCTCAGAATTTGATATTTTTTCTTCTAAATATTCCCTTTTCTCAGAATTGTCCTGTTTTGTTAGTTTTTTTTTAAATGTCACTTCCTTTTTTTGATTTTGACTTGTTTTCCAGCTTTTCTTTTGAAACCATTTTGTGACATTCTCAATGAAGAGACTTGCAATAATTTGCCCCAGACTTCTGCTTTCAGACGTAGTTAATTATGAAGTTATTACCCTATCCAATAATAATCCAATGCAGAGGCAATAATGTAATATAATACATTATTTTATATAAATATTTTTATATAAGTAACAACCGGCCCTTTGAGTGCAGCCATAATGCTGATGTGGCCCGCGATTAAATTGAGTTTGACACCCCTGGTCTCCTTATTCCTTCCCTATAAAAAGTATGTTAATGTTGGAAAGGTAATCGGTACAATCTGCTACAGTAAAACCAGTTTTGCTAATACACAGGGTCACTGACTCCATTACACTTGTGTCCTGTTTGTATGACCAAAAGCATCGCAAGAGCCAAAGCATATGTTTATGCCACAAGGAAATAAGAAAAACAATCAGACCGACCAAATGTTTTGCTCTTATTTCTCGGTTTGACACTATGAGTCAGTTTTGCTCGTTTGTTTTATGCTTGGATTACTGGCGTGAGACAAATCTAAACATTTTCAAATCAGGTCGGAACAGTTTGAGGTCGAAGAAAGTTTCCTTTAAAACCCCTCACAAGCCAAATGACTGACTATCTGAAGGTGGAAATATAACATCAGGCCAACCTGTCTACGTGCTGAGAAGTCCATAAGCATGTCAATATATGGAGTAAAGTCCAAACAAAAACAGCCAAGGGTTATTAAAGAGTGTAAGACGTGAATACCATTGGTTTTAATCCCCACTGGTGCCGCTTTTGGTCATCGTGCACCATTGTTGATGATTTGATGTTCAGGCACGCACCAACATTTATCCCTCACTCAGCCCAGCATGGTAAAACATGATCACCCTATTTTAAGCCGGCTGGAGTACAACATTTACCAGAAGTTATGTAACACATGCATCTTTTATTCCCATAGAGTGTCATTTACTGTAAATCACTGGAAACACTTGGCATGTTTTCCCCATAAAAACACGTCCAAACCCTTTTTTGAACCGTAATTATCTCAAGGTTTTGCTCCTGTTATATCATTACATGTGCCACTTATTTTGTCTCCGTCTCAGTGAATTGAACAAGCTTACAATTTAGTTTGGTAGAATAAAAGGTGTCTGGTTTGGTAAAAGTGCCATATGGGAAAGCCACATGTCTATTAGAGCTAAGGAGGTTTGGAGTACTCTTTTATGCAGCATTCACTCTATGAGTATGTTTCATTTGGCAAGGTGAGAATGATGCCATCTGTAGGAATTGTTGAATTGCATACAATTGAATCCACACACATATTAGCATCAGTGGTGTAGTGGGCGTTGGACGCCGTACCCCCACTTATTTGAAGCATGATTTTTTTGTTAACAGTCTAATAAATATAAAATCATAGCCAGTGTTATCAGTTGCAAGTGTGTATTTGTTTTAATAATGACCTAAACATAATAGGCAGATTTCACAGTAATTATAATAAAAATATAGCTCAAGCATTTATGCAACTTGATTTGAAGCGTGTGTGTGTGTGTGTGTGTGTGTGTGTGTGTGTGTGTGTGTGTGTGTGTGTGTGTGTGTGTGTGTGTCATTTTTATTAATTGTCCCGCGTCCCACAAATGGAGACTATGTCCTGCATTTGAGTGGCAGTCGCGCAGAAAGGCCGGATCGGTTCGCTGACGGCCGGCACCGCCCTTTATTATTATATTGTTAAAGGCATCATGTTGAGCTGACAGGCGACACAGAGGTAACCACCCCCCCTCCCCCCGTTGACAGTTCACGAGCGCGCCCGTAGTGTCTCCCTCCGTCCCGTCCACCCAGTAAAAAAATACCCACACTGAAGTTAGGGTAGAAAATGTGAGTATTATAGACACATATTGTGACTTACATTGTTATGTTTTGAATGTTCTGACATGCCCAATGTAGCCCGACGCTCACACTGGCATATGTCAACATTTCCGTGACAAAAATGATCTTACGTCATCCTCACAGATGTATAAGTTTAACAGATTTTGCACAGAGGATTTCAAGACACAATAATAAAAATAAAGCCAAATCACTAACAAGGCTATTGGGGAGACGCCTCATTTCAGTCCAAGACATATTTGAAAGAAAAACAGATCTGACATGTTTTATGATTGTCTCATTACTTACACATGTTGGTATTGACTTGTAGTTTTTGTTTTAAAGATCCAGTTCCCCTTCCCTTTAGCCATAGTTTTCAGTCAGGTTTTCAGTTTTTTCCCTACCCGGTACTGAACAAAATCAGTTTTTTTGTCCGTCACACCCTCTTTATTCTCAATCAATCAGCACACAGACCAAGAAAAAAGCTCAGAGCTGCATTTGTGTCCACGTACAACACCATACATTTCACCTCAGAGCAAGAAATACAAGCGACAGACTGTAACGAAACAGAAAAAGTGAAAAATAACAAGAAACATGACAGCTCTGATGTCATCAGCCATTAGAAACCATTAGCGGTTTTGTGAGCGTTCCATTGAGTGTTTTCTTGTGGTTGAAAGCCCATTGAGATCTTACTATCACCCCATAAGTAACTGCACACCCTCTCGTGTGGATGTTTAGTGGTAAACTGGGAGTAATGAAGCCGAAGTGGGGTCACAGTAGCTCTTTGAATGGCTTCCACTGCACTCGTGAAAAATTACACAACTTTTGAACGCTTACGCACGCGGGCCGTTTCTCCGTCACCAGCTGGCAGCGTGATGTCATCGCTAAGTGCTGCTTAGCCCCGGGCGGCGTCTGTCAGGCTGAGGTGCCGCTGACCTGAGGACAGAGAGATGAAAGAGAGAGGGATGAGGAGAGCTGTGGAAGAAGACACATACACACACACACACACACACACACACACACACACACACACACACACACACACACACACACACACACACACACACGCACACACACACACACACACACACACACACACACACACACACACACACACACACACACATTCCCATTTTGGCAGCTGGAATCAGAGCCTTTTTTTTATTAAAATGACTTACAGTACCAGTCAAAAGTTTGGACACACCTTCTCATTCATTGGTTTTTGTTTATTTAAATTGTGTTCTACTTTGTAGAGTAATCCTTCAAAACTATGAAAGAACAACATTTAGTTAACAAAAAATCATATTCTGGATTTTTTAACACTTTTTTGTTTACTAGATAATTCCATATGTGTTCTTTTATAGTTGTCATGTCTTCAGTATAAATCTAAAATGTAGAACAAATTATATAAAATAAAAAACTTCGAATGAGAAGGTGTGTCCAAACGTTTGACTGGTACAGGTAGTGTATATAGAAAAATCAATTATCCAAATAGTTGGTATTTACGTATACATTAATCTATGCATGCATTTGAACTGCATTGATGTTGATTGGTTTAATTAATAATTGGCTGTGTTTTCCACACACATTGCTGCTTAGTTATTTCTACTTCTGGAATTCTGAATTCAAAAGTGTTTGTAAAATCTGAGCTGCAACGTCTCTGTCGTCGTGTCTGACAATCACAGCGGTCTACATGGACCATTTGAGTTGTAGAGAGGACACCAAATCCATCTCAGCTTGCACAATAGTAAGAAACAGCCGCAGAGTGTGGCTTGATTTTCCAAAAGTCATTACAGAAGCAGCGTTCATGCACATTGGAGTTCAAGCTCCTTGTGCTTTAATTATGTCTTTCTGCTAAAGGATAGCGTTGTAGAAACTATACTATAACTACACCAGTGGCTCCAGTCTAAATGCCAAAGAACAAAACCATCCATATTACTTTTATTTGTGGCCTGTTCAACGTAACATAAGATGGAACTTTTATTTATCCCCTTGGGGAAATTCAGGCGTTTAATAGGGGCCCTTTAAGAGACATTCTGCAACATGGGAGATACATTGTGCAACATCATGAACACACAGCGAGCAGATGTGGGTCAACTTGAGCACCAGATTGACTTCCAGAACCAAGACCAGCAGATATACCCAGCCAGAGATCTTTAAAGGGGCTGGGACTGGTTATAACATCCAGCAGAGGGAGGGTAGAGGGAGGCTGGGGGAGTTTCCTACCCCTCTGTGAGCGGAGGATCCAAAACCTCATGTCAGTAAATGTCAGAGTTAGGAAGCAGAATCCAACGCTGAGATCTCTATAAGCTGTCGACTGCGATGGAACTGAGATCTTTATCAAACTATAGGACGATGCAATGTGATGCCAGAACTGCACCGTACCATACAGTGGCAGCAATTGTTCATCCATCTACATTTTATAGCATTGGAACTAATCCCTTCTTATACACAGTTAATTAGTGCCTATATTGTGAAACAGAACTCTTGTGTTTCCAGTTAAAAGACCAACTTTAAGCCCAAGAATAAGACTATAACTCAATATTTGTAATCTCCTGTATATCTTACTTGGCTTTATTGACTTTTCGTTGGCATACTAATGGCTGTCTGTCTCCAAAATTTGACACTGTTTTCACGGTCAATGAACTCCCAGGCTCTCGGAGATAACGTTACTTAAGACATTGCCGTTTGAGCGCTTCTTGCAATAACGTGACGCATGTGCATATGGCGAACATGAGAAGTGACTCAACAAATGCAATAAGAACAGATGAGTCATTTGCAAATGTTGTGACTGTTTGGATACTGCAGGTCACGACTCAGGGCAGCGATGTGCCGCTCAGTGGAAATGTCTCTGCAGAGCTTCTGGTTCTCGTTACTCTCCGCTGAGGGCCCTGCTCTGCTGGAAGTTTAGCACTTTTTGTGAAATCTGAGCACTCGCTTTAACATCTAGACAGACAGATAAATATGACCTGAAATCAAATATGAATTCACGTTGGAGGTCAAAGCTTCTGAGCAACATTAAATGGGAGGAGCTAATGCAGAATGCTTTTACAACCTGATTTTAACCCTGATTGAACACAGCATTGATTTTTTTTTAACTTTTTTGGACAAATCTGTTAGCCGACAGTTGCTTATTTGCATATCCCTCGCCAGTGTTTTTTAGCCCTGCAGCATTTGAGTAAAACCAGAGAAGAAGAAACGTAGTAAACCAGGTCCGCGCAGTCCAGTATCCATTGTATTTGTTGCAGTGATTCTGCTGGGGATCAGCTGGATATAATAAAGTGATCAACATGACATGATGGTTTCCTAATAAAAACCACACTTTAGAAAGTACACACTCTGCATCATACTACAAGATATCAAAGTAGAACTAAAGTTAAATGGTTATTAGAAGCAGAAGAAATCACAAAGCGGGCAAAACAATCCTCGTAAAATATATAAAAGTGATTTTTGATGGCAAACCTTAATCCTTTGTTTTGATTGTTGACTAAATATGGGATTGCCTGTTTATATGAAGGGTAATAGGTTTAAATATATGTCCCAGTCACATAACCTCATTTAAATCAATATTCATTAAGCTCTGCTGAAAACAAGATGACAACTTTTGTATTATTTCTTTAATTTCTGCTGTGCAGGTTTTTCACCTTGACCTAAACTGTTTACTGAGCTAAGATCAGATCAATGTTGTGTACTTGTTTTCTGTTTGCCTGAATAGAGTGGGGGTAATGGGGATGTCTGAAACCAATGGAAAGCATCATTTTAAGAGTGTTTGCTTCAAAATTAGAGCGTTACCGACCAGACTTGCATTGTGTATTTGTGCATTTGACATTGTAATGCATAATGCAACAATTTTGGATCTGGGGAAAACTCACAATTAACTACAACTATCAAGGTTGAATTTGGTAAGAAACATCCAATCACAGCTCTTAAGCCCCACGGACCCTTCGGCGGGTCCGAAACCACAACATCTGCAAGCAACAGCGTCTGAGGGCTTCTTAAGATTTAATAAACTATGAATGTTTCATATCCATGTAACGGGAAGAAACTCAGCTAACTGATGATCTTTTTTTTTTCGCAAAAAAAAAACCTAACGCTAACGCTGAGCCTCTGAATTAGCCCTGAGCGAAAAAATCTTAACGCCGTTAGCACAGAACTCTAGCTAAACATATCGATATACTTATTGGATCTGCACAAATAAGCTTAGCTAACAAGCTGAGATTCCACAGATTATAGAAATATAAGTATCATCACTGAGGGATCAGAACTTGTGACAGGGGAAGCAAATACAGACAACACACGAGTAGCTTTAGGTGGCAGAACACGGAGATATGCTCACCTTAGCTGTTATTCTGATCAAAAGTTGTGTTCAATGGCATTAAAACGAGAAAAAACGCGGATGAAGGTTAATCCATAGGTTATAGCAATGTGTCTGTCACTATGATAATCCATAATTCAATTTTTATGCAAAAATCGGAGAATAGAAATTAGCTGCTAATGGTAGCCACCAGAGGTTAGCGCAGCTTCCGGTCTTTCTACGCGTCTCTCTCACTCCTTATTTGGTAACCTGTGTGTGTATGGTAACCTCGATTCTATTGGCTCTAGCGGTTAACAAGAGATGTCACTCAGCAAAATCGACCAAGGGGGGCCAGAGATAGGTCAAATCCACCCAAATGACCCCAAAAGTGTTTTCTTTTTGCTAAATCTCTCTAAAAAGGTCAAATGTCACTTGTTTTGCATCAATCTTGATACAGGGTACTTATTATATGTTGTACTTTGGATTCCTAAAGCTTTTAGTCTACTATCCCATCATTCAAGGGTAGTTTTCAAGTAAAAAAGAATTTTTGGACGGACACTATAATTTACAGTTTTTTACCATGTTCATTCTGAATTGTCTTTAAAATAAAAAAACATCTATATTGATTCTGACTCTTCTACATCCAACTCACAGGTTTATCATTACTTTGAGAAAAAAGATTATTAATTTTCCCCTTTTAGAAGGGAAGATATGGTCATTTGTTCTGGAAATGTCATTTTCGAGCCTGAGACCTGAAAAACAGTCTTGGGGCTTAACAGGTTAAAAACTCATGTCTAGAGAGATACCGATGCAGAGCAGAAGTTAAAGATTATGGTATGAAAAGAAATGGCTCTTTAATGAATAACTCTTTCCATTATTTGTCGTGTTGCAATGGAATTGAAAAGTACAGCGACATATTGCGTGGCAAACATCCACGAAAAAGTGTTTTGGATATGTTACAGCTCTAATTAGCTAGGATTTCCGAAGGATCAAAGACATACTTAATACTAAATAATCAATTAAAAGTGACCATTAGGTTCATCCCGGGTTGAGTAACAGCTCCATTGCAGATGTTTGTCCTCTTCAGTGTTGCAATACAGATAGCAGCTTTTTTAAACGGCAGCCAAATACTCCAGTGCTAATAGACATGTTGTCCAGGGTTTCATTTGTTTATTGCAACAGTAGTGGTTTAAAGATGTAGCCTAATATGTGGCACTTAGAAAATAATAAGGGATCGTTTACACAAGCAAATTAGTTTATAACACACACACACACTCATGTATCTTTTGGCTGATGGCTCACGTGGTGCAATTGGCCGGTGTCTATATCACCCCCAGCATTGTGTGTGTGTGTGTGTGTGTGTGTGTGTGTGTGTGTGTGTGTTAAACAGCACATCCATCCATCCTCCCTACCACAAGCCAAGATCCAATCACAACAAACCAGAGACAGACTCTAAGTGGGGTTGCAACACGCTGCATATATCCTGGAGATACTCAGCTTTCTTTTCTCCCAGAGGTAAAACAGAGTTACATGGACCATCTGCTGCCATGGTAGCTACATTACATTACATGTCACTCGTTAGACCATTTTAGCCAAAGCGACTTACATAGTCAATACTGTGGGCAATCCCCACAGGAGCCGTTTGGGGTGAAGTGTCTCAGGGACACGACGACATGCTGACTGCAATGGGGTTTGAACCTGTCAACCCCTGATCCGAACACATACGCACAACCCACTGCGCCACACAACTCCTAGTTAGATTATGTAGTTAATAAAAGTGAAACCCACGTGAAACGAAACTCAGCCAAAGGATGATGATGCAATTGCTGAGTATGTGTGTGTGTGTGTCGAAGAGAGAAAGTTATTTATCTTCAGCAAAGATGAAAGAAATGCTTAGTTCTTTTGGTTGAGTACCAATACTACATTTTCAAAATACTCAGCGAGAAGTAAAAGTCCTGCATTCAAAATCTTACTTAAGTTATATTGAAAAGGTAATGGTACGAAGATATACATATAGCGTGTTAGCAGGCTGTCCCTCTCATAATGCTATAATAGTCAGTAGCTTATTGTTTGCGGAGATTCATAAAACTAATTTTAAGAAGCATCAAGAATGTGTGTGTGTGTGTGTGTGTGTGTGTGTGTGTGTGTGTGTGTGTGTGTGTGTGTGTGTGTGTGTGTGTGTGTGTGTGTGTGTGTGTATGTGTGTGTGTGTGTGTGTGTGTGTTTGTGTGAGAGAGCGTAAGTGTGCTTGAGTGTGTGTTATCGTAAATGTGTTTATCGTTTGAATACCGCAGTAAACATTTTATATTCCGAAAGTCAAGACTTCAACCAAAACCCCCAAAATGTGTGTGTTTGTGTGAGAGAGCGTAAGTGTGCTTGAGTGTGTGTCATCGTGAAAGTATTTATCGTTTGAATACCGCAGTAAACATTTTATATTCAGAAAGTCAAGACTTCAACCAAAACCCCCAAATGACCAAAACATACAGTAAATAACATCAAATCGACACGATTATCTCTAAATGCACCTCTGCGGCATCGGACAGATTTTGAATAAAGCGGGTTACATACAGTATAGTATATTAAATTACTGGATTATGATAGGCTGCCTCTAAATCAGTGCTTCTCAAAGTTTGTTCCGCGGACCACTGGTGGTATGTTAGCGCCCCCTAGTGGTCCGTGAGTTTATTGGTAAAATTTCGCATTTGAAATAAATAAATACATTTAAATTTTCCGCACTCTCGCGGGAATATCTCCGCAATGGAGAGAGCTTAAGTTTCACTTTCAATTGCATGATATAGCCCAGTGCAACACCTTCATCACACATGTGGCCACTTGTTTGTACCATTTTCAGGCGATTTGTAAAAAACGATGTGTTTTTGGATATTTGTGGATTTAGGTGGTCCGCGAGTGTTTTTTTATTGGTTAAGTGGTCCTTGGTATGAAAAAGTTTGAGAAACACTGCTCTAAATGGTACTTTAGTCGAGTACTTGAGTAAATGTTCCTCCCTGATTATCAGTCACTGTGCTAATGTGCTTCCTTTATCTCTCACTGGGGAGATTTGTGGTCAGTTCAGTAGCTGCCAGACGAACATTAAATGCATGACACATAAACAAACATATACACACTCACAGCAAAGTTCATTATCCCACTTAGGAGCACTCAAATCCTCCCTCTACATCATTTTGACAGAAGACTTCTTCTCATTTGGCTCAATCTATCCCATCTTTTTTTAAATGTTTCTTCTAGTCTTGCCATCTGGCGACCTCTGCGAGACTGAAAGCTTGTCAACACCTTCACTGAGAAAGACCTTTAATTTAGAGTTGGCCTAGGACCCCACCTTCAAAACACAACTTTCCCTCTGTGACTCTGTCTTTGTGAAGTCGGTTATGTGAGACAATCTGTGGTGAAGCACACAATCAAATCCTCTGGCTCCGGGTTAGGCAATTATCTGCAGAGTGGAACGCTGCTTTTGTTCCTCCTTTTCCCTTCAATCTCAGAAATGCAGAAGACATGGACAATCCTTGAAACAATGCTTTTAAAAAGTTAAGTTTTGTTGCAAAATCTATTCATGTCAATCAAGTAAATTCACAAGAACGACTTTCAGATTTAAGTCAATTTCGGCCGTTTTTCTTTTGTTGAATCTGCTTCACAAAAGAGCCGACCTGCCAGATGGACATTTGCTATTGGCTAAAATCTGGCATCTTCAATCTCTTCTCTTTTTGAGATCCATGTATGTTATGAATGGTCCTTGTTTTTGTTTTGAGAAAGTAATGAACCAAGAGTCCAAAGCAGACGTGCTGTGACGGCCGTCGCCTCTCCGGTCCTGGTAATTCAGTTTTGCTGTTCCATATGTAAATGAGCTGTGTAGTTGCCCCAACGTCATTGGCTACCATTTCCTGGTCCGCCTCCGAAGACACTGATTGGAGCACGCCGGTTCCGATGCACTCCAATCCCCGTGCAGCCCCAGTACACACCTTCCGGAGATGACTACAAAGCCTGGGGACAACTACCACTCGGGAGGCTCTGCTGCGATCAGACGCCTCACACATTTATGCTCCTGTGTCGTGGACACTTCAGACTTGAGCTATTAGACTGTGTTTGACTCTTGTGATCCGTGTTTAGTGTTGGGTGTTTGGTGTGTTATGTGTTTAGCTTCCCTTTGTCCGCTGCGTTTCCCTGCAGCCCTTTCCATTAGTGTTGACTGGTAGGGATTACAGGTGTGTAATTAGGCTCACTTTTAGAGTCCTCTTTCTGTTATTAGCAGTAGATCTGCGCTAGGGCTGCTCAGTTAATCCTATTTTAATCGCGATTACGATTATGGCTTGCAACGATTACGGAAACAACCTAATCGAAAAATTTTCAGTTTAATTATACTTAAAGTTCAGGGTAATCAACAGGTTTTTCTCCAATAAATGGATGTTTTCAAAGTCAATGAATAATCACATTTAATAATCGCAATTACAATTATTGACCCAAATAATCGAGATTATGATTTTTGCCATAATCGAGCAGCCCTAATCTGCGCCCCTTTTGGCTTCTTTGTTTGGCTTAGGCTACCTTTGCTCTCATTTTGTTGTTATCTCATTAAACCTTATTATAATTATTTACCAAAACCATCTGGTGTGTGTTACCTCCCTCATCCCTAGTGGGTTCGTAACACGTGCCCAATGAAAAAAGATTAGCACCATAGCTCCTGAGTTGGCTAGCTAGCTCAAATAGCTTTTTTCTATTGAATGATACTTTGTACAATCCTGAGAACACAACAAAACGTTTTAGAATAACACTTATAGGGAAAACATTAACAATCTTCCCCATCTACTTGATTTTTTCCCATGTTTTGAAATCGCCAACATCTACTCGAATGTAACTTATTTCTGTTTACACGATGGCTCAAGGATTCACCAAGCATTCTTCTGTAAATCTGACCTGCTTCAAATGGATCACACAGTCCGAGATATTTCAAGACATCATTTACTAGAACCAACTCACATAGTCTTACATCAACAAAAAATGAACACAATCCTTTTCTAACTGTCAAAAGGTGTCGTTAGAAATCTCATATTGTGCTGACCGATTAGAAAAATGTGTTCTTTCCAAAACGTAACACTCAAATGTTGCTTAAATTGCCAACTGAGTCCATTTTTCTCAGATTATAATTTAGAATGCATGTTTTTCCTGGCCCCGCCGGAGAGTTTTCATACAAACAAAATTGGTGCGTTGAATGAAATGTATATTAGATTCAGAGGTTTAGGAACGTGACCTCGCTCAACAGAGGTCGCTCTCGGTCCAACCGTGTGAAAAAAGTCCAGCATGTGGTTCTAAAGTGGTATTGGTCCTAATTACGTTAAGTGAAATGCAGCTTTCTCTGACCGCAGCAGCAAAGGTTTACAGGGCTCCATTATACACTTAGCTTCTACTGTAAACCAGGAAGCAAGGAGCCAGTGAGCTGCGGCTCCGAAACCACACAACTTCCTAGTGCGTACAAACACTTTGTTCCCTTCCTTTGTTGTCCGCTGCGATCACTGTCAAAAATCAAATGACTGTTTACGTTTTTTGCCAACTGGCACACATGCACAATTACAACTGTGTAGTAATACTGTAAACTCTATTTGCAGTTGTTTTGATTCAGTTGGATGTCTTGCGGATGCTTAGGTTATACGATACCTTAGCTATTTCCAATTCCACTCATTCTTTTATTTATAATGGAAACAGCTGTCTTATGATCTAGGATTTATGTTCCAACTTGCAGCTATGCATCAGTTTTATGTAGATTAGCAACACAAAGGCAAATGTAGGCAACTTAGTTTTTAATGTGTTCGTTATCTGTGTTACAGACAAACAATCCTCTTGGACTGCTCAGTATTATTTCAAAACATTGGTTCTGACAAAGGAACACATTCCAGCTAAATACGTATTGGACCATTATTCCTATTGGACCTGGATGATGTGGTAAAACATGCAATTTAGGGTTAGGGTTAGAGTGGGAATGTAACCCCCAACCATGCCAATTTCAGGACAATATTTGTGTGCATTTGCTTGTGCAAAACTCCTGAAAGACTTGACTGACGTATAAGTTATTACAGATTCCATGTGTCAGAATATACAGCAGTGTATCAACGACTTTGATACCACAACGATGCAAAGGTATTATTGTCATATGCACATAAGCTACAGTGTAGAAATGGCAATGAAACGATCCAACGATGCAGCATATGTAATAAAATACAAACATACAAATAAAGAATAGTGCAAGAAGTCTGAACACGTGAATAGAATATGAACAGAAATCCACTGATAAAGAGTGAGTAAAAACGTTATCAGAATCCAACTGGCTCACTGTTTGTGCAGATCGCAGAGCCAAGGCCTTGCATTAGGAGAATTAGAGGGTATTTGAGAGCAGCTCAGGTTAAGCCAAGAGCATTGGGCATACTGCTGGAGATTATAACCCGGCCTGCAGTCCTGTTTCCAGCCCGTTTCTGCAAAAGATCATAGTCTGTTGGCTGTATACCGCTACGCTAAGTGCCATGGAGAGAGAGTCGCACGCAGCCAAGTCCACTGGTCCACTGGCAACAGAGGCTGGCAGCAGAAAGGCTCGGCTCCATACTTTAAACAGCCAACAGTGGATGATTGGCCTGGCAAAACAGACCCACTCTGCCTAGCAAAACACATGGCAGTGCTTATGTTCTTAACCCTTACTGTGGTCCTACACTATAGCATCGCTTCAAGTTATAGCAGCGACGAAAGATGGCAATGACAACGGTCCCCTTATGTCAATGAAGTTGATTTTGGTTGCTTTTTAATGCTTGTCAGTAGAAGAGGACAGGTGCATTAAGTAGACCTTTAATCAAACAGATGATCAAAATATGATTTGGGAAAATAAGAATCATAAAATGTGCTGCTAGCTCCCAGCTACAAGTTGTTCTTAATGCGGGCGTCACACTGTCCCGAAATTGACACCAGATGGACACACGAATATGGAATTGTGAATTTCGCACGAAGATGGCCCGAACTTGGACAACGGCCAAGCAAAAGCCGAAGCAAAAGCCGAAGCATGTACGATGCCTACAGATGGCCACAAGATGGCGCCAGAACCACACACGAAGGCAACATTTACATTTCATTTAAGACATACAACTGCAACGAAAGTAACAAAAACAATTATGTTAAAGTACTATGGGACTTTACATTTTGGAAACTTGAGATTGTATATAATAAAAATTGTCACTGATATTTTCAGACTTTGTTCTTTACTTTCTATGTAGAAGATATTAAGTTTTCTCCGTCATGTTGTTTCCATAGCAACTACAACTTCCTGTCAACAGCGTAAACTCACCTTCAAAATAAAAGCATCTAAATAAAACAGGAAGTTAGCCTAAATTACATTTAAGACATACAACTGCAACGAAAGTAACAAAAACAATGTTATATCCTTTTCAGCTTCACAGAACACAAATTGGATTATTTACATAATATGTTTACATGATTTTGTTGTGCAATAAAACAACCAGAGAAGCGATCTGCAAGGGAACATTGCACACCGTGGTCCCATCTCGATGTCATCGTACTATAATATGATGGCTACACGACGGCATTGCGAGGGTTTCACGTAGTCATGTTGCCTTCCTAAGACAATCAGGCAGCTTCTTGTTTCCTTCGTATTGTCTTCGTGAGGCGAAAAATGCCCGATGGCACCGATGATCACACGAAGTAAAGACGGAGATGACAGGATTTGACAAGATGCCCTCACGGTGGCCTTACGAAGGGCAAAATGGACACACGAATTCAACACGAAAATTAACCTTCGCAATTTTTTGGCATGCCAAAGATGTTGCCACCTCTCACGAAGTTGCTTCCAGAGCCTGAGGAACTCCACCGGCGGTCATACGATGGTTTAAGATGCCCTCACGAATGGCTCGATGTTGTTACGTTCAGAGCCGAATGTGAATTTCCTTTATCGTGTGTCCATCGGGTGTCAATTTCGGGACAGTGTGACGCGGGCTTAAGCAAAGCACAAAACTCCATTGGAGCTGATTAATGGTAAAGTAGATAGGACTCTAGGACTCATAGCTTCAAGTTATAGCAGCAAAGAAAGATGGCAATGACAATGGACCCTTACTGCCAATGAAGTTCATTATGGTTTCTTTTAATGTTCGTCTTTAGAAGGTGACAGGTGCAGCAGATGATCAAAATATGATGTGGGAAAATAGAAGAAGTGAATCAGAAGATGTGCTGCTAGCGCCCAGCTACCAGTTATTCTTAAAGGGGACCTATTATGCAAAATGTACTTTTTTATGTCTTTTATACATAAATATGTGTCCCCCACATGTTTTATATATATTTCTATATATATCTGAGAACCATAATATATGCCTAAAAATAGCATAATAGTAGACCTTTAAGCAAAGCACAGAACTCCATTGGAGCTGATTAATGGTAAGTGAATGTTCGGATCTGTTTAAAGGAACATTAAAGTATCAGCATTAACACAATCATTGGTCGAATACAAATAATCTCAAATTGAAAACATGGCGTACAAATTGGAATATGTTGAAGCAGCAGCATGTAATCTAATGATAGCACGAGTGCAGGTTCAATTTATAAAAGCCACCCCTTAGAGATTTGCTAAAGCCTATGTGGTTTTGTGCCAATCTTAAAAAGGAAATCAAGTAGAGAAATCAGGATTTGCTGCCTTTTTAGCGGCCGGAAATGTAAGTGAAGGTAAATTACACACAGTGAAACGTTCTCATGGATTATGCGAATGTAATTGTTATGCTTCTTACATTCAACAAAGAATCACCTGCAGCATGTATGCATGGTGTGCATGGATCAAGCATATCTATTTACTGTTAATCTACTGAACTGTATTCACTGAAAACATTATTTGATGTATGTGATGTCTTGGTTCTGGAGGGAAGTTTTAAAGCTGGGATTGATCGCCCACCACCAAACCAATAAACAGAGATTTTAGTTGGTTTACTTTGCATTTGTGTCCCTTAAAGGGGAACATGGCAAAATAAACTACCAGAAACTGTGAGGATATCTGAGCCTCTATCTCTTAGTTTTGAGAACAATTACTGTTGCAATTTGCCTTTGTTTGCCAGATGATTTAATCCAATCAACTCTACACTTGGCAGGCGTTTGGCTTAAGACCAGAAAAAGTTAATTTGAGGTCTTGAAATCTACAGGACTTATTCATAAGAAGTATATAATTTAAACACTGCGTTGTGGTTTAAAGGACCTATCATGCAAAATCCACTTGTGTACGTCTTTTCTACATGAATATGTGTCCCCGGTGTTCCAGGGAACTCACCAAGTGTCAGAAAACACAACCCTCTCTATTTTCCTCCATACCCAAATCTCTTAAAAAGGGGCTGCAACGGATCTGATACAGACTGATCCAGATTAGAACACTTCTATGACGTCACAGAAGTGGCGCTACGGCTATTGGGCCAACTCCACCAATCAGGAGGAGACAGCCACGGACATTGCCGTTGGAAAGCGCTGGAGACGCTGTAGTACATATGCCAGGCCTGTAGATGGTGCTGTTCTCACAGAATCATCCCATGATGCAAAGACAGTGTTAAATTGAGCGAAATGAGGAATGGCTAAAATGCATGATCTGTTTGGTATTTTGAAAAATAAAAAGTATAAATATGCCTCATATAGGTATGGCCCTACACTATATTATTCAAATATAGCATGATAGGTCCACTTTAAGATAGGATCCCAACCCACAGCCATTCATGCATGTCACTGTAGTTCTTGCTGTTAACCAAAGGACATCGACTAAGTTCAAATATGACTCATGTATCTTAACATTGTAATGCATACCTCAACATATCCTTTTATGCTGCTGCACACTTCCTTGTAAACTTCCTTACAGACGTCCATAAATTAATGAATGATCGCCTCTTAGATTACATTGTGTTCAAAATCAACATCCCAACAGCATCCTAGAGAACGGGGGAAAAGTTGAGTTTATGAAAACACAATCAATATTAGAATAAACCAAACGCATGAATGCAATCGATCTGTCATCTTATATGGAATCAACAGTGAGCAACGCATTAACACAACAAATGAAATGTTCCCGAGTTCTTTCAACAGCGGAGGACTCTTCCAACAAACACCCACAAGCAAGCAAACCCAACACCTCTGACTAAACACGCTAATAACAGCAGTACAATAATGCACACACACTTTCAGAAACACAAATGTCTCCGTAAAACCTCAAGACCTTAGGGAGTGCTTGAGTGCCTGGCAGTAAGAGATAGAGACTGACAGGAAGGTCAACAAGACTACAACCCTAACCCTAAAGCTTATTGTTGCACAGAAGGAAGAGAATTGTCCGAGGCGAGGTTTAAGAATAGATATCTGTGAACCTCTCAGCCTGTTTCGGTGTGTTTCTGGTGGGTGAGTGCTGGACGGATCAGATTGCAGTGCTAAACTCCGCAAGACAGATTTCTTGGAGCGTCCGGCGTTACGTTCTGCCAGGATTGTGTCAATAATCTGAGGCGGTGGACTCCTTCCACCCCCACACACACACACACACACACACACACACACACACACACACACACACACACACACACACACACACACACACACACACACACACACACACACACACACACACACACACACACACACACACACACACACAGAGGTGGGAAGTAGTGGAGTACAAATTTGTTGTTACTGTACTGTGAGTACTAAGACTTTCTACTTTTACTTCTTACACAAATACCTGTACTTTCTACTTCTCACATGTTGAACACAAATACCTGTACTTTCTACTTCTTACATTTTGAACACAAATACCTGTACTTTCTACTTCTCACATGTTGAACACAAATACCTGTACTTTCTACTTCTTACATGTTGAACACAAATACCTGTACTTTCTACTTCTCACATGTTGAACCCAAATACCTGTACTTTCTACTTCTTACATTTTGAACACAAATACCTGTACTTTCTACTTCTTACATGTTGAACACAAATACCTGAACTTTCTACTTCTTACATGTTGAACTCAAATACCTGTACTTTCTACTTCTTACATGTTGAACTCAAATACCTGTACTTTCTACTTCTCTCATTTTCCAAACAGTCTGGTTCCTTTAGTCTGAATGTGTGTTTGGTGGCGTGATCATTATTATTTAGAGTCATTGCGTGCCTATTGATTTGAACACGATCCGTGTATCCATCATTTCCTGGTCTTCTCTAAAGAAGAGGGACCAATGGAAACGTTGTCATGTTGCCGTTGTTCAGCATGGAAACATTCATTAGCTAACAATGACATTATTGTTCTATTAATATAAAGGGAGGTCAGGTACTCTTTAAAACAGCTGCTAGTTATGGGTACTTTTTACTGAAGTACATTTCAAAGCCTCTTTACTTTGACTTGAGTAAAGAAGTTTAGTCAGTACTTCTACTTTTAGTATTTTTAAACACGATTATCTGTACTTCTACTTGAGTCAAGGATGTGTGTACTGCATCCATCTCTGCCCACACAATGCAAAATAGCACAAGTACATGGAGAGACAGACTCGTTCACACCCAGTGGCATTTTTCTGCTGTCATTTTGGCATTTACTTGAGAATGCAGAAACACATGCTGCACAGTCTCGATGTCACTTCCTTTTGAGAGAAATGTTAAACTCACTAACATGCATGGAGCACATGTGGCTCCTAATTCAATGCTTAATCTTTTAGTTGAAGATTTGGCGTTGATGAGATTGCGCAGATGTAGTCATAGAAAATGATTGTCGGTTGCGTATGTGTTTATATAATCCCCCATTTACGCCGTTGGTATTTATATCCTGTTTGTCTTTGATGTATCCCATTACTTCAAGCTGCCACAATAACCATATTCCTCAAAGGAGATCATTAAAGTTTCATCTAATCTCATCTCATCTAATTTAAAAGCCCCACTTTCACCCGATGCTGCACATCGACTCCTCGTCCAAGTGTGGATTTGTTTTAAAAACGTTGAATTATCTTAAAGCTGCCAGAAGTTACAAGAAAGGGTCTGGTTGGAAGAGATACTGAAATGGTTTTATGTAACAATATACTAATCTGATCAGCTTTATCATATTCAAACCGTCTGCAGTAGTTATGAAAGAAAGATGCTCAGAAAAGGCTTGAATGGAAACTGATTCAATAATACACATTTGGTGTTTTGATATGCAGCTCTAGGAGGGATGGATACTCATGCAATCAGAACAGCTGGACAGTGTGAAGGTACAGTGTGTGAATTCATAGATAATGTTAGATTGGATTACATTAGATCCACTGAGAGGCTAATTCTAGATCCTGCAAAATCTCCCACACCCAGTTTCTCTCTTCTGCAGAGAATTAAAAGAGGCCGCAGACAAATCTGGTCCAAAATGTACCGGTGGGAGAGGAAATGGTGAATGAAAATAATCTCTATTTGTACTTTTCCTTCCTTCTCATGTCTCTTTTCTTTCTCTGAACTGTCTTCACACTCATTCAGTGTTCAGGCAAATGTTTCCGCTTCTCTTCAAAGCTTTCAGAGTGCATTAGTCTCTGTTTTTCACACGGTTTTAAGTAGAACCTACAGAAAAAGTCAAACTTAATCAACAGAAAAAACAAAGACGGACAGAACTGACCAGGGGTGCGTCTCACTTCGGTTATTTTTCATTTCCTCGCTCCTCGGGCTCGGGATCACCGCAAGTTGATTTGTCTGCGCCATTTTGAGTAGCGTCCCAGTGGCCTTATTTTTGCCGGAGGACCGGGGATCGAGGAACTACCGGACCATCCTCCGGTGAAATCCTCAGACGCTCGCCCCGCCCCCTTTCTGTGTATCGCTCACTGATCTGGCTGCTGTCAGACGATCAGCTGTGCAGCGTCATCACAAACGGACGTCGCTTCATGTGACGCTCCGGAGGAAACGACCTCCCATTGCTCTTAAAACTCATTTCCCTGGCCGTTTCTCAATCTCGAGGAAACTGGCTTCCAAGCCAATATTTCAAGGATGCTACGTCATCGAGTGCCGCCAAAGGACTGTTCCAATCTCCAGCATACTTGGAATTCCACCGAGGCCACGTCCTTGGTTTGGGGGTAATTTCGAGGCTGCACATGGGTAGACTTCGCGTCCTTAAAATCCCCACAATGCTTTGCGCACGGACCAATTTCAAAAACCCTTGCGGAGAATGGCTGAACCGACGCAGCACACATTTAAATGTAAGTACGTAGTGGCGTAGAACATGTGTTGGTAAATATGTTTCTTTGTTACATTTGTTATCACCAAAAATGTGTTCCGTGAAAGTAAAGCAAGTTCATAATTAGATAGACATCGTGAGGTATTTATTTTCGGTACAGTTTATGTTGAAACCGTTAGAGAGAGTGGCACACTTGTTAGCCTGTTCCATTCTTCTTCGTTTTCCGAAGCCGTGGCTTGGAAGTATACTTGCTTCGTTTCTGAAGGAAGTGACTTGGAAGTATGCGACTACCAAGCCAGTATCCTCGCGATTGAGAAACGGCCCCTGCTTCTCGTGGTTTCCTTGCGTCTCTCCTTGCTTCCCTGGTGGGAGGGACTAGTCGCAGGGAAACAGCGCAAGTAAGGGACGCAAGGAATCCATTTAACCGAAGTGAGATGCAGCTAAGGAAACTCTAGGAACATCGATGGATTACTGAACCCCCCCTGCCTTCACCTAAGAAAGACCACTCAATGAGAGAAGCACCAAGCACTCAAAATGACCACAAACACAAAACAAACAATACAACACGATTACAGAGGCAGCAAAATAACTACAAACAGATGCAAAACAGCGACAAACAGGTTTGTGAGAAAGCAACTTTAAGAAATACAGGACAACTACAAGAATTAGCAGGACGTAAATAAACAAAAATGTACTATAAAAGACAATATATTTAAAAAAGACACGGAAAATAACCACAAAAGGACCTCATAGAAACATCTTAGAACAACGTCTGTATTTCCAAACGGTATATTCTCACTTTCAACATGACGCTTGATCTATTTGGTTGTACTAATACACATATTAAACAGCTTTTAATGGCCCTTCCAAAGCTTTTGAAGTAATTAGTTAAATGTTGCTGTTTTAGGTAGAAAGCTAGTCAGCTGGTCAACTCTATAATAATTGAATATGTTGACAGTTGATAAACACAATATTTAATCCATTCTTTAGACATTTTCTCTTCTGCTTTTGGTTTGAATATGGCAAAGACACAGTATTGGTCTTACTACAGTAACAGAACAACGCTCCAACGTGGATATCCAAAGCTTTTCGTGCTAAGCTATTATTGAACAATTGCTGTTTTGGAATAGGGATTTAGCCAATTAGCAATAAAAGTCAGGACAAAAACAAAAATAATCTCAAAAATGATCTATTTAGTCCACTTTAAACCACTTTTACACGCTCCTTAGTCTCTGTGTTTCTTTACTGTCTTAACTGTGAAAGGATATAATGTTGGGAAATACACAAACAGAGGATAAAATGGTAACAAGCTGAAGTAGTTATGATTCATCCTTGCAGGGACATCTGGATCAAGGCAGAGATGGGGTGTCGGGTGGGGACACAGACCCCTGGACCACCGCCTGCTGTCAGGTCCTCACGAAGGGAAGGGAAGTCACATTTAGCCCCGAGTCATGTGCACACATCCCCTCTGAGATCTATCATCTCCAGTATAGGGAGGGTGGGGTGTCACAGTTGAAGACAAAGTACAAGGGAGAGACGTTTAAAACACGTCTATGAAAATGACACTGTACATTAACAAGTCATTTGGTTTTAAGAGATGTGTTTTGGTATAATTAGAGGCAAAGTTGTGGCCAATTAATTGAGATAATATCATTCTTGTTTCCAAAGCACGTTTAAATTAAATCTCAAGAAAGTTTAAACAAAACATGTCAAAGCAAAAGAGATAATGGCACCCAACAGAATAACAATCTGGCACATAATCAAGGAAATTCTTGAACAAATTACAATATCTTAACCCCATATGCAATTGTTTAAATGAAATTGACTTGTTTTCGTTGCTTTAAGATACATACTATGTGACCTTAATGGTTCATTTGTAATGTAAAAACACCCGCACTCTGAACAACTCGAGCAGACGGAGAGCAGAGACTGTCATCCAAACCTCAACCCCCAGACCTCGCTGACACTTGGCTTTCGACCTTCATACCGCTATAATCTCAGTATGGCGTGGAAGTAGAAGTGGAAGTGGAGGACAGAATGTGAAGACGGTAAAGTTACAGAAGAGTTTAGAGTCACAGCAAACGGAAATAAAGGGGGAAATGGAAGGCTAAATACTGCTGGACACTTGAAACATGCCAATGCCATTTAAAAAACGAGTCAAGATATTAAGACGGGACCAGGCTAATGTCTGGATTTGCACGTTGCAGATATTCAAACATTCCCAACTTTACACCAACCCATGGACCCTTTACATGTTCCAATACCAGCTGCAGTTCTTGTCCCATTGTTTCATTATTCTTGCTAAGTGAAACTGTGTATGAGAGGTGATAATGAACCGGTACAGACCTATACTTGGCTGATAATTGACAATCCCTATCCTAGGTTGGCTATCACTTGGACTTTTGGAGCACCGATAAGAACATCTCCTTCTTGTTCGGAAGATTTTAGCAGAAAAGTATACTTATAAATAATAATGTGATGAATCGTATTAGTTTTCCCTGTTTTATTTTGCCCTGTCAAGATCTGTCTTCGGTTTCCTGTTTTATTTTGAAAAGTGTTCACCCCCCCGTGTTATGTCTGTTACTTCCTATCTCTGTGGCCGTTTCTCAATCGCGAGGATGCTTGCTTGGTAGCACATGTCTTCCGAGTCACTTCCTTCAGAAGCTAGGCAAGAATCCTTCCTGGCATTCGGAAAACGAACAGTGGAACAGGCTAGCAAGTGTGCAGGTGTGCGTCATATGAGAGGCCCTGCCTTACATTTTCCGCCACAGATTTGGGGAAATTGGTCCGTGCGCAAAGCATTGTGGGGATTTGAAGCACGCGAAGTCTACACATGTGCAGCCTCGAAATTACCCCCAAACCAAGGACGCGGCCTCAGTGGAACTCCAAGTATGCTGGAGATTGGAACAGTCCTTTGGCGGCACTCGATGACGTAGCATGCTTGAAATATTGGCTTGGAAGCCAGTTTCCTCGAGATTGAGAAACGGCCTGTGTTTCCCTTCTGTTTGATTCCCCCAGTGTTTCTCTTCCTTCCCCACCCGTGTCTTGTTTTTGTGATTAGTCTTGAGTGCGTTTAAGTTCTGGTTTTTGTTTCAGTCTTTGTCAGAGTCTTGATGTTGTTGAACGGATTTGGTTCTGAGTGACTTTTTGTCTAGTTTTTCCTTGTTTTGCCTCGTTTGCCTGGCCCAGTTCTGCAAATAAAGGATTTTGATTTCAACAAATGGTCTTCTTCACTTGGGTCCTACAGTATGTACCTTGCCCTCCAGCCGTGACAATAAAGGGGGAATACAAACCCAAATACTACTGGACACTTGATTCAGATCAATGCAATTCAAAAACAGTCAAGCAATCAATTAATGACCACGCTGATACCGAAACCAGCTGCACACCTGGACCCCTTTTTGAAACTGCCATGAAACTGTGTATGAGAGGTGTCGTAGGTTAGCTTGTCTTTTGACTTTGGAGCAACAAATACAAACCCTTCTTCTTGGAAAGACATTTCAGCCATTTCATTGAACGCCTGGAAACTACCTATCTTCAAGAACCAAAGCCAAAGCCACAAGAATGTTGCCTCCGAACCACAGGAAGAAAAAGTGTGAATGCAAACATTAGAGTTCCTGCTATCTACCGACAGGCAAGGCTGTATTCACTCAACCACCACCAGGATGTTTCCCCAATTCAAGTAATTCTATATCCAAACACAACCAAACCCTAACTGCAGTGGTGTTACATCAAGAAAGAGTGATGATATGTTCCCAAGGTCGATTACAGATGATGTATTTTATCATTTTGTTTGAAGTTTTGGAAAGAAACCCACACGCACACCCGCAGAGAAAATTCAGCATTCCTACAATGATTGCCAAAGCAACACTTTTGACAAATATGTTCAACTGTGTTTGCTTTCAGAGGGGTCAAATGCGGCTGATAGGACTACAAACCACCAGTAAATATACAATAGTATGTATCATGACACAGCCGTAATGATTCAATAAATCCAGCTTTTAGGAAAACTAATTCAGAATAAAGAACACGCATAAGATATGTGGAAAGAATCAGCACTCAATGAGATCTGCTTTTGCACTTCTCAGAGTCCATGTATTATCCAACATCCAAGCACTACTTTTTGCAATCTGAGACACAAATCATTGCAGGTACTATTAAACTAAATGTAATAGTGTTTTGAGGAATCAACACAGAATCCTTAAACATTGCGATAACCAAGTGTATGAGGTTTTCTTTCACTCCTACTACCAACATGTAGCTATTGAGTTACCGAGAGATATTATCCATGTGTGCATTAAATGGAGGCAGGCTGAACTTGATACCTTGCTGATTATTTATTCTCATCAAGTGCAACTAGGTTATATCCCTAGTTTCTCAAAAAAAGGGTTGATATTCTAGTATAAATCCGAGTTCCAGTTTATCAACTCAATCCCCATCCACATCCCCTAAAGACAGCTTCCTCTCCATCTCTCCACCAAACTGGAGCACCACCTGCACTTCCACCTTAAATCCTAATTTGTATCCAGATCTAAGGTCCAGTTTCTGTGTTTATATGCTCCAGAGTATCCGAACCTCTCGGCACAGACCAGGCCCGCTGGCTGTAAACATCTGGATCCAATCAAGGGTGTTTGTCGTGGGGAATTGAATCAAATTAAAAAGTTTAATATTTAATGCGACACCAGATGGAAGCGGAGAGGGGAAAGAGGCCCTGCGGTCAGCGCTAATATCCCCTTCTGAAGAGCCCAGATGCATTCCTGCAGGGAGAACCGCTGGAAATACACACACACACACACACACACACACACACACACACACACACACACACACACACACACACACACACACACACACACACACACACACACACACACACACACACACACACACACACACACACACACACACACACACACACACACAGAAGAGCATATACGCACACAGACATAATTAGTGCAACCACACTGGGAAATGCACTGACAGCAATAAACACACAGAAGAAATACACAAAGGTACAAGAACATGGATTCTACAAGATAGCCTGTCAATCAAAATGACAGGGTGATGGAGAGATAACGCAAATACTGACACACACACACACACGCACGCACGCACGCACGCACGCACGCACGCACGCACAGACAGACAGACAGACAGACAGACAGACAGACAGACAGACAGACAGACAGACAGACAGACAGACAGACAGACAGACAGACAGACAGACAGACAGACAGACAGACAGACAGACAGACAGACAGACAGACGCACGTACACACACACACACACACACACACACACACACACACACACACACACACACACACACACACACACACACACACACACACACACACACACACACACACACACACACACACACACACACACACACACACACAGACAATCAGTATCTACTGCTTTTAAAAAGTGAAAAACTAAAAGTATCCTAGAATATTTTTGGCAACTCACTCAGACTTTCTTACACATTACTGTATATTCTTACGATGTGCCTCATTTACACAAAGTATAGCACTCATCCCTCAGGATCCAGCCGCTCACAAGGCGTAGCTTTCTGTAAATCTTTCTTTAATCTGACGCTCAGACAGCGGTGGATTGTGGGTATACTTGTATTGTGAAATCGGGACGTACATTTTTCTGGCATCAGTTCAAAAACTCCCCATTACGTCTCTAGATATCAGTTTCCACCACCGTTATATATTGGATGTGTGGTAAGAAATGCTGCGAGGACAGCGTGGCTCCAGGGATAAAGTCTTAGAAGATTTTATTTACCATCATTTGTTTATTT
>NW_027640238.1:2500-32500 GCF_949606895.1 Notothenia rossii | reverse complement strand
ACCCCCTGGTCCTCTGATTGCTAAAAGAGTCACATTCACGTCTTTGTGTTTACGTTGGACTTCGGACACGGCTCTGTGGGCTTCACTGCCACTGTTATAGAAGAAGCAGTAAAATAGGGTGAGTGCGTGAAAAGGGGAGAGGCATGGTTGTGTTATATGTATTTAAATGCTCTGTGTGTGCATTCAGGCTGGTTAAATGTGCATATGTGCAGCTCACGTGTGTGTAAAAGCATGTGTTATTGCGCAGGCATGTACGTGTGTGTGTGTGTGTGTGTGTGTGTGTGTCTGTGTCTGTGTATGTGTGTAGGCGTTCGGTATGCCTGCCAGTCTGGGGTTCTCCTGGCAACCAAGGCTTCCCGCTGCAGCATCAGTGGTGACGAGGTGCGAGGGCGTACACACACACACACACACACACACACACACACACACACACACACACACACACACACACACACATGGATGGATACACACACACACACACACACACACACACACACACACACACACACACACACACACACACATGGACAGACACACACACATGGATGGATACACACACACACACACACACACATGGACGGACACACACACATGGATGGATACACACACACACACACACGCACACACACATGGACGGACACACACACATGGATGGATACACACACACACACACACACACACACACACACACACACACACATGGACGGACACACACACATGGATGGATACACACACACACACACACACGCACACACACATGGACAGATACACACACACACACACACACACACACACACACACACACACACACACACACACACACATGGACGGACACACACACATGGATGGATACACACACACACACACACACACACACACACATGGATGGATACACACACACACACACACACACACACACACACACACACACACACACACACACACACACACACACACACACACACACACACACACACACACAAAGAGGGTTTTCCTCAGTCTCGTGCCAAAGCAAGAAGAGGAAAAGACCGGTGTGAGGTGCTGGGAAATAAGCAGCATTAAAATAGTTAGGGCTTTTTCCACTGGCACATTCCCACATACGGCGAATACACAGAAGTGACAGGTGACTAGGCCTGGCGTGACTTCTGTCTACACACTAAAAACACACGAGATCCTCACGCATCTTCAAAAAACAAACACCAAAACAGGCATGCATTGCAGAGAGTGTGTACTCGCAACAGGTGTGCATCCACGCATGTGACCCACAAGAGTGCACACACATCCTGATGTCACCCCCATACGTTTGTATTCATCATTAACGCAGTTAAATCCACCATTATAGAGCTGTCTTCTTGCCATGTGCTTGAGGTTTTGGCGTGAGTTTTTGTGTGAAGTGTTCCACGCCGTGAACTTGATTTATTCATTTGTTCGGAGAGGCTCTCTGGATCGTGTTGTCTTTTTTCTTTCTGCTTCCATTTTTTATATTCCGTGTGGTTCCCGTAAGCAATAACAGCCCATCACGTTCGTATTGCTCTCCAGTGGATAGCAAGGTCTCTTAGCTTGGCAGTTACAAGGGAACTAGTCACACACACACACACACACACACACACACACACACACACACACACACACACACACACACACACACACACACACACACACACACACACACACACACACACACACACACACACACACACACACACACACACACACATACCATGTATACATCACTTCAGGGGACATTGCATTGACTTACATGCATTTCCTGGAGACTTATCCTAACCTTAACCCTTACCCTAATCCTAAACCTAACCAAGTCTTCACCCTAAAATTAATGATGCCCCTCATGGGGACCTCCATTGTGTCCCCATAAGGGAGGCGAGTCCCCACACGTGACTGTGTAAACAAATGTAGGTCCCCCCCATAGTAATGCTAGACCACACGCACGCACGCACACGCACACACCCCCCCCCCCCCACACACACACACACACACACACACACACACACACACACACACACACACACACACACACACACACACACACACACACACACACACACACACACACACACACACACACACACACACACACACACACACACACACACACACACGCAGGTACCCATAAAAGACAGAAAATCATGCATACAGCTATACAAAGAAAAATGCATATTGATCAAATACATTTAGTTGTTTTGCTTTAATCAAACAAAGTGATTATTAAAAAGCCAATGTCAACGTAATCAATTGAATTGAATTGAAAAATAAATCTTGCAACCCATCAGCAATAGAATGACTCCAAAATACAAAATATGCAGAATATCTTCATAAAACTGGTTATATTTTCTACTAAAACCGAGCAATGTGATGATTTAGATGCCTTTATATCTTATAAAAACTATAACGTACATTTGTATTGCATAGAGACGCAGAATCTGAGGCACTGGAAGAAGGTTTTTGTAACTGGTTTCTGTTTCTGTTCAAGCTATCGTCCAAGTTGTATTGCCACGATTAAACAAGCGTTGGTTAAACCATTAGATTCACTTTTTTATCCCAAATTGGGAAATTGTCCAATGTGAAATGCAGGTAAACAATCCAGGTGGAGGGCTACTATGCTAACGGTATTAGCTAGAATGCATTCTCGGACCCCATCAGCAATCACCTGACGACAGTTCAGCTTTGTATTTGCTAAAAAACCAAACGGGTCCTTCAATAACGAAGCCACTGTCCCTGAGAATGCGTGCGTACGGCGCTCAGAGGCTGTATATTTTGAGTTCCTCCCTTCTCATTACCTTTCCCAAATTGCCCATTAAGTCCCACAGAGAAACACTGGGGCTCTTGTGGCTCGGCCCACTGAGGATTGACTCAAACAGTGACTTAATATCTGCCTCCGGGGAATTGCTGCTATATAAATCCAATGTTTTTGACCTATACAAATTACGAGAACATTTGGTGCTGATGTGCTTAGTGGAGGACATCACTCACACGTATAAAAGCAGCAGGGTACTGGCTGGTTCTGGTGAGAGCCAGCAGACTGAAGGTAACAGTGGCTGAGCACCATCCATCCAGAACATAAAGCCATCAGCACCAAAGCTCATGGTTCAGGGAGACTGCCCACTCCCTGCACTGTGTGTGGAAATACAGTGAGTTAGTGTATCTAAAAAAATCTCATTTAATGTTCTACTAATCTGACAATGAGACATAAGACTCACAGACCCAACAATTTGTTTTATAACCAATGAAAAACAACTCTTGCCTGCTATGAGTTTTCATACATCAGAGGGAATTGTTGCATCAGGAAAAAAGATGGAGATACGTTAAGCTTCAGTTCATGATGAAAGTCAACTGGCATAACTTCCCTACAGATATTACTGTGTATGGATATATATTTATTTTTCCTGCAATCTTCAATTATTTTTATTTTCCACCATTTTTTGTCTATTCTTTTATGTTTTAATGTGTTGAATCTTATATTTTAGGACCTATAATATTTGCTCGGACATGAACAAATACAGAGACAGATAGACGGAGAACAATGAGATCGTGAGCTGTGTTGCACAAATGCAACAAACAAATCATTCAAATGTCCGTCTCTTTAGCCGCTCAAGGCTCCACTGTGTTCACCAGATAGCCACCTACTCTGTCTGTCTGACGTTTAGCCTAAACGGGTCAAAGTGGGTTCATCAGAACATTTCCACTGAAATTGCTGCTTCCAACAACAGCGCAAAAAGAACGGAGAAGGGGATCGAAACCGTAGAGGTTGTGGGCCGAACTGAAAATTCTCTAAAAAGCGCATGACGAAATCGAATCGAAATCGAAAACGGACACACAGTAGTAATTTCATGCATTAAGTCAACACAAAGCAAGCTACTCATTTCATTGTCAACGCATGAAAGGTAGCCGCTTTGCATTCACCTAATAAGGCCATAAATTCTCCATTGGTGGTTCGTGCTCTGGTGTCCAATCAGAGCCCTCAGATGAAGGAGAATCATTGGCGTGTGATGCCGAGCGGAGGGTGATATGAGTCACGCTGGTTTCCCCTCCGTCATTATTCTGTCATTGAAATTTCGATTGAAACCAAAACGCTGTCCCGAAACAATCCAGACACTCATTCACATACGAGTTAATCCATTACTAATTACGGTGTACGCCCACTCTATGGACAGCTAAAAGTCACAGACGGACTGGGAGTGCAACACCATGTCCAGCAGCATCTATTGTAATCCTCCTCTACACATCTACTCTGCGTCTGTTAAGTCTCAAAACATATGAGTTTCTGAAGGCAGAGACTAACGCCCGGATCATTTAATTAAAGTGGCTCATAGAGGGATTTTTTTGTGGATATTTAATATCTTAAAATTGTACCATTCTTATTCCAAAGTATCGTGTTGTGTTCAGAGGTTCTGACTGCTCAGAGTTTCTTGGCTGGATGGAAAAACTCTGAAACTGGATTTATACCCACAAATCCCAACTGATATGAAAATAAGAATACTTCATATAATAATAGTCTAGTATACTTGTGAAGGATTTGAGTGTCACATCACAGTCAATTTCGCTAAGTGCTTCCCACGGGCTAGATTCAATTTTACAGCGTGCAGTCAGCAATGCAATACAATTAAAAAGGTTATATCTTCAGGGCACCGTCACAAATGCACTAAGGCCTGCATTCCTGCATATTTCACTGAAGGTTCACCAAAGTTGTACTAGCAATTAAACATTTCCGTTGCAACTCGAAGCATATGTTGTTTTTGTCCCTGTTAATTGGGCAAATGTTAATTGTGTGACCATGTGTTTGTGCACCTGGAAATGTCCATGCACGTGTACACTCATTCACATGAATTCTGATATCCAAGACTCAAAACGTTGCTTCACTTTTCCGGTATGCTGTAACTTGTTCAACAAAAACAGTAAGAGCTGTTGTGGTTTTGGATGTTGTGGATGTTTTCCCCCTCTATAGAAAGCACATGTGGATGGAACAAATGGTGATCTGGCGCATGTGCCTCTATGCACAGCATGTGAAATACACGTAGACATGTAAATGCATGCAGACACTCTATCCTGAAATATAAGGAAACATAACAATGACTTTCAACATTCCTGTGTCCATGTTGTTATCTCTCTCTCCAAAGAAATGATACTTGATACTGTTGGTACTTGTCAATGTCTAGTCTAGGGCATACTTGTCAACCCTCCCGATTTTCGCGGGAGACTCCCGATTTCATTGCCCTCTCCCGGTTTCCTCCCGGGGTCATATTTCTCCCGCATTTCTGACAAAATCAGATTTACTCAGGACTGTTTCCACTCGGACTTTAATACAGCTACACATACAGCTACACCATTGTTTGGTTTCCATGGTAACGCGTCTCTTAGCGCGCAACTGAAAGTCTGAGAGGGTGAGGAAGATAGTCACACAAGGATGGTGCTACTACGATAAGCATGTTGATGTCAATCTAATCCAGCTCCGGCGATCCACTAGCAGCCCCCCCCCCCCCCCCCCCCGCGGTGGTTTTGGAAATGCTCCCGTATTCTGAGGGCTCACGGTTAGCAAAAGTATGTTCTAGGTATGTAAATGTAGCCCTGTAAATACGATGTCCTTTTGTGTTATCTGTTGCATGTAGACATGTAAATGCATGCTTGCATTCCAATCTATTCTAAAGTTTATGAAAACGTTTTAATTTTGTAGCACTTTGAGTTTTGTTTACGTAAATGAAAAGTGCGCTTATAAATAAAATATATTATTATTATTAATAAAAATGTAATTCACCTTCCACATTATCTCGTTTTTCTAAGAAACAGAAAGACCGGTTTTGTGACTTTAGATAAATATGATTTCTCTCCCTCTATAGGAAGCACTTGTCAAGATCACTCACCACCATTTTTCAAACCCAAACATACTTTACCCAAAAGAAGGAATTTCAGGAATGACACTTTAGGAAGCTGCGGCCTCGCTGCACAGAGAAATCTGTGGGTTCAACTTCGACCTCTGCTAATATTCTGACAAGCTGTCAGTCTGTCAGGAAGCGATACAGATGAGTGTTGAGACGTGTGCTTAGTCTGCTGTTCAAAGACAGTAGCCACACAGGGCGCTATATTTCCCAACCCCTGTAACTCCACCCTAACCCTAGATCTATAGAAATGATAAGGAGGTGGAAAAGAGAAGAATGGAGAATCAGCGAGAATCAGAAACGGTGACATTAAGAGACGTTTTCTCTGCAGCTCTATTGAAGAGACTTTTCTTGGAGATCCTTCAGAAAAGTTCTCTTTTCATTTTCCTCTGAGAACTTTTCTCTGACTCCCAGTTGTTTTCTTAAAGGAGTGATCTGCCAAAATACTTCATCACGGCAATAACGGAATTACGGCTGACGTCAACGAGAATTGCACTTGAAGGGAAGCTGCTGGGGTGTCGAAAGATTTGATTTCTCAAATATAGTTTCCGTTTGGGACTCTTTTTTCCCGTACTTGACGTTAATGAAGGACATAAAAGGGGGTTGGCGGTTATTTCCAAACAGATGCATTCATTTTTGGTCAAGCTCTGGTTTTAAGGCCTTAATGTCTCACTTAAAGACTCACTTCAACAAATCATCTTTCTGATCATCTTCGGTGCAATGGGCTTACTTTAATGTTTTGGCTTCGGAACCTTAAAGTATTGGGCATTTGGGACAGAAATAGTGATCTATGAGATGATGAGTTCACGGATCAAGCTGATTTACGTTGAGGTTTGTATATTTACTTTTACCCAGAGCAACTAATAATATTTTGAGCACACAGAGGAAGAACTGAACCAAAAACAAGCAAAAATGATGGGACAAAGTATAAAGCCAAGTTGTTCCCGATCGGTCCGGGATTCAAACCGTGAACGTTCACTTCCTTTCTTGAACTTTTCTTATTAAAACTGCAACGTTTGCTGCTCAAGTTCACGCGCCATTCAACTCGGTTTGCTTCGGTTACAACAGATCTGCAAGTTTATATGCTTCCATGGCGCCTCGATTTTAAAATGACGACAAAGTCCCACGCTTTGAACCTCCTCTGCCTCGGACCCAGATTACCGCGTTGCTTGGAATTACTTCATATCATACAGTGATAAAAAAACAAACAGACATTACTAAAGAACCAGACCAGCGACATAAGTGATTTTCCTAAACTTCAATAGTAGTAAAGAAAGTCTATACGAGTAATGCAATAAGTCAGTGGTATTTTCACTCCGCTGCTTACGTTACTCTGTCTTTAGTCATGGTACAGAAGGACCATTTCTCATGAGCTATATTGCATTGAGAATTGGTACAGAGAACGACTCCTAATGACTTTAGTGATCCCCTACTTTTCCTCTGTCACCACCATGTGGTTGACATTTGTGGTTTTGGTCAAAATGTCTCAATAAGTATCAGATGGATGGCTTTAGATTTGGTACACTTGGTAGACTCGTAGTGTAGGCAGCTTCTCTCCTTACTTTCCTTCTTCCAGCCATTCTCCCCCTGCCACTCTATGTATCCCTTCTCTTCTCCTCTCCGTCTGCATTGTCCCACTTATTATGACCAAGCATTGGGCCATCTCAGTGGTAATACCCGCGGAGCCAGAAATGCAGAACTTTACGAGCTGTGACTCGGTCTGTCTCCATCTCAAAGCCTGTTCAAACTGATCAATGAGTGCTTTCAAATGCTGCTGCAAAGGCCACTAAACAAACTATTTATGTTGGAGAGCAGAGGAACACAGGGAGGTGGTGGAGAAAGCTTTTGACTTTCACTCTGTTGCTGATTGCCTGCTCTTTAAAAAAGCTTTCAAAGAAGTTAAAATAAACCGGACTGAAAAGTTGGACGCCTCAGACCAGCTCATGAAAAATCAATATCTATTATAGAGAGTTAAGCCGACTCTACGGTCATAGACAGAACAAATACAGACCTTTGCTGGTCGTAGAAATCTTAGGGTCCAAATTGTGTTTATTCTGGCAAAAAGTTGCAGGTAGGGCGTTGGGCAGATCCTCCTCCCAGCATTTCAAAAAGGAAAAACCTTTTTGTTATTGTTTGTGTGTAACAATGTCTCAGCAATATTTGATTTCATCATCGGTTTCTGCTACCATATAATTGTATGACATAGTTTTTCAACAATTACAATCAACCAGAAGATGCTTGCTCTCACACATTGTCTGAAGGAGCCGTAGAACAAAGAGGAGGTATCCACGTAAGAAATAAAAAGGTAGCAACGTTTAGCCAACCAATCAGCCTAAAGCAAACCACTTCTCTGTCTTTGTGATGGTAGTCTCCGTTTGAAAGACACGGCTAAATACAAGCTTCTCCTACTCTAACGGTACGTCCACACAGCAGCGTTAAAAATATCTTCCAACGCTTCTGCCCATTCACTTTGAATGGGGTGACGTCACTTTGCCTCACTTTTCACCGAACTGCATTGTGGGAAGCAAAGCGGAGATTTCCAGGTATCAGGATTCAAAAGTTGAGCAATGTTCAACTTTTGAATCTTCTGAAGCTTTCCGTGGAAGCGTCAGCCAATCAAATCAAATGCCAGTACAAGCTCTAGCCAATCAAACCGCTGCTTGTGTGTCAGGGGCGGGAGATGCATGTGATTGGTTGTTGGTCGAGCTTCAGACACGCCCGCCGGCAAGCTTTTTCCAAAGCCGCTGTGTGGACGTATCGTAAGGGACGTCACTTTTCTGAAAAGCTGAGATATTTTCAACTTGGGTGCAACGGAAAAAAAGATGCTAGGTGCAGCGCTTATTTTTAACGGTGGCCACATACAAAGGCATGCACTATTCTTCATTGTTTAAAGTTGAAAAAGGACATCGGTGCTCAGCTATGTTGACACAGGAACTTAAATTCCTGTTTTTACCTCCACACCTGAGAGTTCCTGCAAAACATTCAGCAGTCTCCTTCTTGAGATTGAAGGCCCCAATTATCTTCAAACATCACTCCTCGAAAGCTTAGTGAAACTCATCAACAGCTACATAACAAAATTCTCCGAAACAACGACACAAAACTCTTGGATGGACGCCAGCTGAAACGAAACTTCTCTATGACAACGGACCATAACAAACATGACATCAGTTTCGGTCCTGCAGTGGAGCAACAACAACGAACACGATGACAGATCGCTGCAAAGGGCCACCTCTTGAAATGCTTTGCTGCTGGCACCTGTCGGACAGAAGATTGATAAGAGGAGGAGCGATGTTTGGAGGAAGGGCTTCAGTGGAAACCTGACGAGCTTTCATCGAAGAGGCGATGAAGGATAGGCTTTAGCTGACAGCTCTAACAGCAGGCCTCATGCCAACTGTCAGAGGTGTGAGGTGATGAGGAAAACAAACACACAGAGAACAGGATGCAGTGGATAAAGGATTTTCTGTGTCTTTGTGTTCAAGATTCAATTTCAAGTTTCAAGGCTTCATTTTCATGTGCACAGTAGCTACAGTGTAGATATGGCAATGAAACACTTAAGTCACAGGCCCCTCCAACAGTGCAACATGAATATATATAGGACATAAAACAAATAAAACAGGCAACATGGTGCAAGAGAATGTTAATCTGATGTCATTCAGATGCATGTAGCATGGTGTACAACCCATTTAAAAAATACATGAGCTCCCTTAAAGCCCGCCTCACACTGTCCCGAAATTGACACCAGATGGACACACGATAAAGGAAATGTTCAGATTCGGCTGCCGGTGGAGTTTCTCGGGCTCCGGAAGCAACTTCGCGAGCGGTGGCAACATTTCCGAAAGACCTTGCGAAGGTTCATTTTTTCGTGTTGAATTCGTGTGTCCATTTTGCCCTTCGTGAGGCCATCGTGAGGGCATCTTGTCAAATTGTGTCATCTTCGTTTTTACTTCGTGTGATCATCGGTGCCATCGGGCATTTTCCGCCTCACGAAGACAATACGAAGGAAACAAGAAGCTGCCCGATTGTCTTAGGAAGGCAACACGACTACGTGAAGCCCTCGCCATGCCGTTCGGAAGCCATCGTATTATAGTACAGTTTGTGTTCTGTGAAACTGAAAAGGATATGACATTGTTTTTGTTGCTTGCATTGCAGTTGTATGTCTTAAATGTAATTTAGGTTAACTTCCTGTTTTATTTTGATGCTTTTATTTTGAAGGCGAGTTTACACTGCTGACAGGAAGTTGTTGTTGCTATGGAAATAACATGACGAAGTTGTTCGAAATACTTGGCTGTTGACCAAGTTCGGGGCCATCTTCGTGCGAAATTCACAATTCCATATTCGTGTGTCCATCTGGTGTCAATTTCGGGACAGTGTGACGCCAGCCTAAAGGCAGTGCAGGAATGTAATCAATTAGTTTCGTACTCATCTTAAGTCAGTCAAATTAGTATTTTTAATTTATGCTACTTTATGCTTTTACTAAACTACATTTTAGACGCTTATATTGTACTTTTCAGTTACTTTACAGATTCAGATGCTTAGCTTAAACAAAGTATAAATCAACCAATAAATCAACATTGACATATAGTTACAGCAGCAGTACCGTATCTTAAATAATTAAAATAACCAGCTGTGACAGACCTATGAATGCATTAATAATCATTTAAAAAATTGAACTATTAAAGTATTCAGCTCTTAAAGGACTTTTTAAAATGTTTGTATTACGTTTTCGTATTACGTTTGTATTATGTTAAAAATATTAAGCTTGTTTACACTCTGCCAGTTTTACATTTCACCTTAAGTGTTTTCAGCAGTTCAGTGCAATGCATTTGACTTTAACCAGTATTTTCCCAGCTAAATTCAGCAACAAACTTACTTTCAACTATTCAAATATTCTATATTTCTGCATTTTCAGCAACAAAGGAATGAAGCGTTCAGCATTCACAATCATTCTCAGCAGGAAATGCCTTTTCTAGTTATTATTTCAGTTCTTCTGTACATTTGTTGGCATCTACTTATAATAGGATTCTGAAATGGATCAAACACTAATAATTACTTTTACCTAAGTTACCTAAGGGACATGTAGCAATTAAAGTGTGGGGAGTATTTGTAAAGTTTAGTATTCCTCCATAACTCAAGTATAAGGTCAAATCAAATGTTCTTTACAGTAATTTGCAGATATTGGACGTTCTTCGTGTTGCATTTCCAAAGACGGTGGTTTGTTTTTATTATATTTCCCTCCAAGTGTAGCTTTACCATCTAATGGTCTCATTTAAAAACTGTTTCTAAATAAAGCAAAGTCATTCATCATCTCTGCCTGATGATTGATTTGAAAAAGTAATACAATATAACTACATCTAGAGCCAAACAAAGGATAGGAACAATTTGCTTTTAGTTTAGTTAATGTGGGCACATGTGAGTGTGTTAGTGGCACGCTGATTGTGTTTGCGTTTACATCTCCAGATGCAGCTGAGTCAAGGATAATAACACTGATTAATGTGTGTGTGTGTGTGTGTGTGTGTGTGTGTGTGTGTGTGTGTGTGTGTGTGTGTGTGTGTGTGTGTGTGTGTGTGTGTGTGTGTGTGTGTGTGTGTGTGTGTGTGTGTTTCCATGTTATTTGCATCCAGATGCAGCTGAGCGAACAGGAAATGTGGTGTGAACTGGAGTCTCCCTGCAGGTTAAATGGTGTCACATTCAAAGGAAAGGGTTAAATGGAACCACATGGACACACACACACACACACACACACACACACACACACACACACACACACACACACACACACACACACACACACACACACACACACACACACACACACACACACACACACACACACACACACACACACACACACACACACACACACACACACACACACACATGGACATTGAACACAAGACAGAAAATGCACAGGCGCTTTCTCTCACACATGTTTTAGAACATGCTGCCGACAACAACATGCTATACACACACACACATGCACACACACACACACACACACACACACACACACACACACACACACACACACACACACACACACACACACACACACACACACACACACACACACACACACACACACACACACACACACACACACACACACACACACACCATATTCAGTCATTCTGGGTCTCCTTAACCGTCTGGCTCAAGAATGTGTGTGTGTGTGTGTGTGTGTGTGTGTGTGTGTGTGTGTGTGTGTGTGTGTGTGTGTGTGTGTGTGTGTGTGTGTGTGTGTGTGTGTGTCACAGCTGAGAAGCCTCCTCTGCGATATATTAGCGGTTTTGTCGTGGCTGTGTGTTTGGCGCTGTTGCCGCGGTGACAGACCCTGCAGGAAAGCTTTGGGGCTACTCTGTTAGCATTAGCGCTGTTTACGATGGCACCGAACAGAAAGAGGGAGGAAACCAGAGGGGACAAAGAGAGAAAGAGAGAGATAATGAGAGATATACCAGACACTGTTTCCATCAATCACTCATTAACACTATTGTTTTCTAATTTTCTCGCTTATTTTTCTCGTTTTTTTCGGTCTGTATTTTCAGTTTGAGCTTCATTGCAAATGTAATCTTTCTTTTTTTTCTGTGGGTTCCTACTTTTCCATACTCCATGTTCATGCTCTACATAATTGGTCTAAGGACTTGTTTCTGGGATGCCATAAAACAACAACAGAGACTTTTATGAAGGACACCAATCATAACTTTAAGACTGTCATTGAGCCATCAATCAACACACTAAAAAGAAAGAGCTGTTCCAGTCCATTTACCACTTTTTTAAGGATGTTCATGTGCACTGAAAGCTTATTAGGGATATTTCCAACGACAAATGAAGGACTCAACTTTGCTTTAACTTGGACTGTGGTTTGGATTTTTATTATGGTGTTTTCTATGGATATTTTTCATCCCTCAAGTTCTCTTTTTAAGAAACAGCATTGCCTTGATGATGCAGTTGGGCTTTAAATCAAACCTACATCTAGTTTATTAAAGATGTTCCTTTATTATTATTATTATTGAAAGGCTGAAGTATTGTTAAGAAGTACAAGAAGAAGAAGAAACATATACATACATAATTTATTTTTAATTAGGCAAAGGGACAATTTTAAGAAAGGATAAATGCTATTTAATTAATACCTATTGCCTCTAAATCACATGTGTCAAACTCAAGGCCCGGGGGCCAAATCAGGCCCTTGGTGGATTTAATTTCGGCCCGCAGGATAATTTCTAATTCCTATTAGATCTGGCCCTCCGGTATATTGCACCTTCACTCCATCCTGAGGGTCTCCTCAGCTCAGAGCCTGAGCCCAAACATTGATGACCTTGCACCCAAGATGAGATGCCAAGTATCTGAGCTAGCATCACAGAGCAGCACACTGAGTTTAATGGATGTTTCCTTCTGCACTTTCTCTCTCACGACAACAGGGCATGTTTGGTTTCTCTTTGAGGGAAATAGTTTTGTTGAAGCTGTTGTTGGCCTGTGGGAAAATGTACTCATAAGAAATGACTCTGGAGAAGCTGCAGATAGAGCCATAAGAAATGAATGAACTGATTATTTAATGTTTAATGTTGTTTTTATAGGCAATAATTTAAGCTTTGATAGTTCCAGGTTGAATATGTGCAATAAGTTCATTTCAATAAGTTCTGCAATAAACATTGAACCAGTCCGGACCTCGACTAGTACCCATTTTTTTATTTTGGCCCACTGTGTATTTGAGTTTGACCCCCCTGCTCTAAGTGGAAGTCTTTAAAAATGGTCCAGGTAAAACCCATTTCATTTTGAAATTGATCCAAATCAAGGGGCAGATAAATGCATGATCTCTTACTTATGGAACAGCATTGGAGGCCCTTAACTATGGGTGTCATCTTTAGGAGGCACATTGTCCTGTAAAGAGAGACCGGTTTAACAACATGTGTCTTTATTCTGAAGCAGCACAAACAGCTCTCACTTTTCTTTCCGACACAGCCAGAGAAATGAGCAAACCCTTGTCAAGTCTTACTGCTTAAGGACACACTTCAATGTATGTATTTATATTTGTATAAACATGTTTTTTTCGGAATAAATCCCCCCACTGACTCCACTGAGGAGTGTGTATTTAGTTTGGCCTCTGATTTCCATTCATTTCAAGACAGATTTGTAAAAAATAAGAGATTTCGACTTTGACATAAATCACAGTAAAATAAATTTCACTTTTTCACACCGTTTCCTTTAATGCAGTAGCAACACCGAGCTCTAGCTGGTGCATTCGAGGACATGCTGGCTGCTAGAAAGAACCGCATTTTTATGAGCTGTTGGGACAATTTAAATAAAAAGCCTAAAAGCAGGCAAATTAGATGGAGAAAGGAGCATGGATATGATTTGTAATAATTCATTTTGTTTTGTGGTCATATATAAGGCGATGTACTTTTGACTCTGTTATGTTTAAAATGGAGCTTTACTTTGTCCCCGTTTGCAAAGCTTTGTGAAACTATATTGAGATGAATCAGCATATATTTAACTACCCTGGAGTATAGCATGTAATAGAGCTTGACATAAGCTTTGAAATACTACCTTAATTTAACATAATTCAACATTTTAAAGAGGGATTTACTTTTGAAAGATACTTTAATATCTTACAGTAAATGCATCGGGAAAGCTTATTATATATTTGTAGCCACTGACCTGTGGTATCGTGTATTAATACGCACTTACACTCTAGATATACACATTTTAATATTTATATAGGTTGAATCTATTCTCTAATGATGAGAGACTTTTGTTTTCTTCCGTAACATAGTGACATCACTACTCACACTTCTATTGGCTACCGCTCCAACACATTTCTGCATGATAGGCTAAGGGGCGGGACATCTCTAAGAGGTTGACCAATCACAACAGAGCCGGCCAGCTAACCAATCAGAGCAGACTGGGCTCTGTTTTCAGACAGAGGGTGAAAAGAGGTGCCGCAGCACAGACAGTATGAGAACAATAAAGAGCTTTTTGAACATTAAAGCATGGAGACATGTAGAGACACTACATACTGATATACACCTGAACATCAGCAGGAGAGGACTCTTTAAAGTAGGGGCACTACATACTGATATACACCTGAACATAATCAGGAGAGGACTCTTTAAAGTAGAGACACTACATACTGATATACACCTGAACATCAGCAGGAGAGGACTCTTTAAAGTAGAGACACTACATACTGATATACACCTGAACATCAGCAGGAGAGGACTCTTTAAAGTAGAGACACTACATACTGATATACACCTGAACATCAGCAGGAGAGGACTCTTTAAAGTAGAGACACTACATACTGATATACACCTGAACATCAGCAGGAGAGGACTCTTTAAAGTAGAGACACTACATACTGATATACACCTGAACATCAGCAGGAGAGGACTCTTTAAAGTAGAGACACTACATACTGATATACACCTGAACATCAGCAGGAGAGGACTCTTTAAAGTAGAGACACTACATACTGATATACACCTGAACATCAGCAGGAGAGGACTCTTTAAAGTAGAGACACTACATACTGATATACACCTGAACATCAGCAGGAGAGGACTCTTTAAAGTAGAGACACTACATACTGATATACACCTGAACATCAGCAGGAGAGAACTCTTTAAAGTAGAGACACTAAATACTGATATACACCTGAACATCAGCAGGAGAGGACTCTTTAAAGTAGATACACTACATACTGATATACACCTGAACATCAGCAGGAGAGGACTCTTTAAAGTAGAGACACTACATACTGATATACACCTGAACATCAGCAGAAAATTGCCCTTTTAAAAGCAAAATATGTAAATAAATTAGCATCTGTTAGTTGTGTCACATGTGTATGTGTTGTATCCTTAGTGGGCGACTTAAGGTGCATGGTATGTTTGATTCAGGACATCTTTACTGTAGTCTCATTAAGATGAATGACATTCCAGGGAAGTTGTAGGGAGTTGTGGGAAAAATTGTTATCCGACCAGAAACAGGGGGTCTGAAGTAAGAGGGAAACCAGGGAGCGAAAACACACACAATCAGAACAAAGATAAAGTGACATATATAGAAACACACATTCCCCACATGCACAAACACACAAGTCATCTTACTAATATGTGTATGCACTCAACACATTCAGTACAAGCACATCTATGTCGTGGGATCTTCGTCCAAAACACTAACCACACTGTTTTCCCACCTACGCTCGACCGTAGCTTGTTACCACGACTACGCCGGCGGCCATAACTCGCCTATATTGACTGAAAAGGATCATTAATCTTTTCAAGTCTCTCCCAATGGACCAGTAATGATACGTTAGTTTTCCAGCATCCTCAAACCACAGCATCGGTGGACTATCGCCCACCAAATGAAAATATGAGGAAACGGTATGTTGGAGAACAGAGAGAGAGGGAGGTTTGAGAGCGGGAGGTTGCCAGTTCGATTCCAGAGGAAACAGGGAAGTGTGATTAAGGATAACGCGTGGGGAAAGCTCTCCCATGAGTTGGAAATGCACATAGATGGGATCTAACTAGGTACATTTACTCTCTCTCCATTTTCAAATCACGTCTCAAAACATATCTCTTCACACTGGCATATCCACCCTGATCCCATGACACGTCCTCGGTTTTTATTGAACATATTGTCGTGTTTTTGTGCTGTTTTGTTTTTTATTTTGTGTTTTGTGTACAGTACCTTGTACAGCGACCTGGAGAGCATTGAAAGGCACTTTTATAAATTAAATTAAATGTATTATTATTACATGTAATCAAGTACTGTAGTGACATTTCAAATGCATTTGGATGCTGTTTTGCATTTGGTCCTTTGTGTTTACTGATGTTGCTGATTATTCTTATTAAGGTTTGTTTAATTAAAATGTTACTTTTTATTTTAACAGATTATTATAACAGTTTCTTGTTATTAGTGCTTTTACTAGGTAGAGGATCTGAACACTTCTTTCACTTGTAGTGGTTTGTATTTTTTTGACGATTAGGCTATTTCGGATTAAACATATCCGTCATTAGATTTGTACGTAACTGAATAGCGGATATGAAAACAGGATGAATGGATCAATGCATTAATCATATTAGGTACATTTTATTATTTAAATCAAGACATATAACTGTGTAGACGTCATACATAAGATATTGACAATGAATGGCACTGGAAACGACTGTGGTGCAGTGGTCGATATACCACAGGTATTTCTATCCACTTGATAAGATTAGGACAAACAGGGGCGATGCAATCACTTGCTCCAAAAGAACAAATTCTGGTTTTTGAATTTCATCAATCTAAATACTGAAAGTAATTGAAAATGTCTTGGTTCGGATGCACACAAGATGGCAGGAAACATGTTTAAAGAAGCTATATCTCAGCCTCATTCAGCTACTGATACCAGGCACGTCCCATTAGCCACATATAGCTTAGCATCACTATGCAAAAAAAATACCCTATTCTTGCATGTTCCCAATGCATGTTCTGCAAACAGCTGTTTCTTATATCACTGAATGAAAAACTGTTAGATGGAAATAAGTTACCCTCCACTCTATGAATAGTATCCGGAGAACATATCCAAAGAATGCTGACTAACGCTGTCGGTAAGGAATCCGTCAAGTCACTCTGTCCTGTAGACATTTCATTTCAGCGCTCTACCTCATCGCTCCGATCTTGCAACTCAGAACAAACCACTCGCAGCATATCGAACATACCCGAGGCCTCATTCTCCGTTCCCTCGCACCGCCCGATCGACCGCAGTGGCGTGTTTGTTTTTATTTGCACGCTAGGCTAAAGCTAAGATAAATACACATGTGGGAACGCTATGTGTGATGGGTTATTAGCGCGGCATTATATGATAGACAAATATGTCTTGTTGCAGGCCGTTGTGTAATAAGCACATATTCATCCGACCACAATGGCTTTGGGTTGAGGGAGAAGGCAGGGCGAAGGGGAGGCTATGTGAGTAAATCAAAACCTCCAGCTTTAGTGGAAATGATTTGCTTACACTTTATTTTAAGGTACACATAATCACCATCAACTAGTTGTTCATTAACATGCATATTAGCAGTATATTGGCTCTTTATTAGTCATTATAAAACTCTTATTAATGCAAGTTATTCTACATGACCATATTCTCCCATTACTAGGCCATTACGGTACGTCCACACAGCAGCTTTGAACAAATCTTGAAAATCTTGGAGCTGGACGTGTCTGAGAGCTTGGGGATTTTTGCGAGCAACGCGACCAACAACCAATCACATGAATCTCCCGCCCCCGACATACAAAGCAAAAGCCCCCGGTTCTTCTCCACTCAGAATATGTGCAGAAAGGAGTCTGACATTGTGTGCATTAATGTGATGCATATAGTCTATGATGTGGCAGAGGTAAAGTGTCAGCGGGAAGGGCTATGATGAACATTTATGAGATTAATGTCTATGGTGCTATTTTATGCTACCTTCCATGCTGGCTAAAGATACTGTCTATGCTTGCTAGCAATGTTTAAACGAAGTAAACTGGATATAAAATCCCCAAACAGGCGAAAACCTACCAGTTTCACCCACTGTCTCTGCCACCTCCCTCCATGCCTGGTTCCTCCGGTTTGTATCCCGGTAAATAGTTCTGGTCGTAAAGAACCGGGTGATTTGCTACCGTAATATCTCGTTTGGAATATGAGGAAATGAACTGCGGTCTGGCTCTCCCAGCTTGCACGCGGTTTGATTGGCTAGCGCTTGTACTGTCAGATTTGCATAAACGGGATTTGATTGGCTGACGCTTCCAGCTCAGCTTCAAAAGTTGAACATTGCTCAACTTTTGAATCCTGAAAATCCTGGAAATCTTTGCTTTGCTTCCCCACAATGCAGTTCGGTGAAAAGCGAGGCAAAGTGACGTCACCCCCACTCAAAGTCAATGGGCAGAGAAGCGTTGGAAGCGTTTGAAGTTTTTTTTAAAGCTGCTGTGTGGACGTACCGAGGGTTAGCAATCCCTCCTCTTTTTTTTATTCTCGACTGGCTTCATCAAAACACACAAAAGCCTAAAAGAGTGAGGAAGTCCAATCCCAAATCTCAAACTGTGTGTGATATTGGCTGTTGGTGAGCCCATGGGGGTGTGTAATCTAAACGTCCATATGACTTCACAGGGTAGGCACTCGCTGGTTCTGCAGATCTTCACAGAGCCAATGTAAACAATGCCAGGATAAGCGGGGTGCCTAAGTGTTTATAGGCTCATATGTGTTTAAGAACCCATGTTTGGTGTGTGTACACATGCATATGTAGTGGTCATTTTGGTACAAACAAGTTTTAAAAGACATGCTCTCGACTGCTTAAAATAAATATCCAAAGTGACGGGTACACACAATATCTTATCGCTTTTGGAAACAGCCTTGGGGGGGTCTTGACTCGTCCAGTTATTATATTCAGACATGCAGTGCATCTGGCTGCTTTCGTGTAACAATACAGGCTATTATATCAGCTTTGATACTGCTGTGCATGTTGAATGGAAGAAGAATATCTGTCTAGCCTTGGCTACTGTCCTTGACAACTATCTGTAGGAGGTGAGTCTGATATCTAGGACTGAATGTGTGTGTGTGTGTGTGTGTGTGTGTGTGTGTGTGTGTGTGTGTGTGTGTGTGTGTGTTTGTGTGTGTGTGTGTGTTTGTGTGTGTGTGTGTGTGTGTGTGTGTGTGTGTGTGTGTCCACTTGTGACTGATAATTGCCTTCATACACACAATGCCTAAAAAGCTGACATTGCAGCTGATATTAGCTGGAATACACACTTTAGAGACAAGGCGCACACACACTCAAACATCACAGGTTCAAAACAAAACTTCCACACAGAGACAGTGTAGAGTCCTAAAACCAGGAAATGAGTCAGCTTTTACACACCAGTCTCAAAGGCAATACTTTTTTAAATGTGTTTGTAGTTAGAAGTCTAAAATAAGGTCTATGGTTAATTCAAGCTGCAGAGATATCAACGTTTTGTTCTACAACATAAAATATGTCAGTCCAAACGCGTCATCACGCCCAACATTAGCCGCCTTTAGCTTAGCGGTGGTGACGTGAAGTCATGTGACCGTGCTGTAGTTCCTTTATAGCCCAACATTAGCCTCCTTTAGCTTAGCGGTGGTGACGTGAAGTCATGTGACCGTGCTGTAGTTCCTTTATAGCCCAACATTAGCCACCTTTAGCTTAGCGGTGGTGAAGTGAAGTCATGTGACCGTGCTGTAGTTCCTTTATAGCCCAACATTAGCCACCTTTAGCTTAGCGGTGGTGACGTGAAGTCATGTGACCGTGCTGTAGTTCCTCTATAGCCCAACATTAGCCACCTTTAGCTTAGCGGTGGTGACGTGAAGTCATGTGACCGTGCTGTAGTTCCTTTATAGCCCAACATTAGACACCTTTAGCTTAGCGGTGGTGACGTGAAGTCATGTGACCGTGCTGTAGTTCCTTTATAGCCCAACATTAGCCTCCTTTAGCTTAGCGGCGGTGACGTGAAGTCATGTGACCGTGCTGTAGTTCCTTTATAGCCCAACATTAGCCACCTTTAGCTTAGCGGTGGTAACGTGAAGTCATGTGACCGTGCTGTAGTTCCTTTATAGCCCAACATTAGCCACCTTTAGCTTAGCGGTGGTGACGTGAAGTCATGTGACCGTGCTGTAGTTCCTTTATAGCCCAACATTAGCCACCTTTAGCTTAGCGGTGGTGTCGTGAAGTCATGTGACCGTGCTGTAGTTCCTTTATAGCCCAACATTAGCCACCTTTAGCTTAGCGGTGGTAACGTGAAGTCATGTGACCGTGCTGTAGTTCCTTTATAGCCCAACATTAGCCACCTTTAGCTTAGCGGTGGTGACGTGAAGTCATGTGACCGTGCTGTAGTTCCTTTATAGCCCAACATTAGCCACCTTTAGCTTAGCGGTGGTGTCGTGAAGTCATGTGGCCGTGCTGTAGTTCCTTTATAGCCCAACGTTAGCTTTTACTTTGAAAATCATAAAGTGGTGTTAATATGTGGAGATTATTCTGCTGAACAAAATAGCTAAGTATAATAATTGGTGTTTTATACAGAGCTTATTTTGCAATATTCCAACATCCATTGGTACAAGATGTAAAAACATTGCTGTATGTTTATGGCCTGAATGAAAGAGCCCATTGACCAGCATTTCTACATTGTCTTATATCTCCTCTCCGACCTGCCGTACGCTGTGTACAGGAAGTGAGAACTTCAAAAGACAAGAAACGAGAGGAGGGGCATTTCCAGAGATTTCCCAGGATGCTCCCTGGGTGAGAGGTTTTTCCTTTTCATCCCAGGAACAAGAGGAGATAGCAGCAGCTATGTGCCAGGGGAAGCTTTGAGGATTTTGCCAAGGCATACGGAGATCAGAGAGAGATGAGCTGTGGGTCAGAAGAAAGGGAAAGGAACCTCCATGGTGGGAAATGACCTGAACCTCAGCACCGACTCACGTTACTTCTTGCGAAACGAAAATGCCACTGTAGCAGATGGTTTACTTCAAAGCGTGAAGAGATGAAGACAGTTCCTCTTCCTCAAACACACAGCAATGACCCCTGTCTGCACTGTAACTGTCCTAAAATGTCCAAGCATTATTACATCTACTATATAATTCTAAATAAAAATAAACCTACAAATGATTGAGTGTACACACGCTATTCCCTTTTCCCTGCCTTGTTTACCAAGGTAACATATGTATCATACTAAACACAGCTGACAAATACTACAGTAAAGAGATTTGTATTTGTTGAAACATGAGGTCAGCTCACATGATTACACACACATCGAAATAACTGAGAGATGTTTCTTTCATTCAAATAGAAAATATAGCAGAAGAAGCTGCTGCAGAGACATCGTTGGCAGCGGCACAGACCACATGAATCATATAAGTGCTTTCAGATCTTCTTTACAGTAATACAACCAAACAAGTTTGAGGAAAAGCATGAAATCCATGTTGTTTCCCTTGCATTTGTGAGAGCATGGGTTATCTAGGAACACTAGGAGATGCAACAACAAGATATTGCATTACAGTTTGGAATAGCAAAGACATTTCTGCAGCTAAATATTCAAATGGGTTTGGGATAAATATATCGACAATCTATTAAAACGTTGGAGTCGCTGACGGAAAGGTATCTTCAAAAAAATGTGATGAGTGTATAACCATTTTTTAAATCTTAATTAATTGATTATTTGGCCAAATGTACAGTGAACTCCTAAGCCTGGTTTTACTCCAAATAACAATTTAGATTTTTGTTCAAATGCAAAAACATGTACGAAGTATTTATTAAATATTTTTTAAGTTTGCCAGAGAATACAATGAGGGCTATTTGGGGTCTAACCAGGTCTTGTATTTCAGTTGCAAACTTAAAACTTGAGACCTCTGGCCAATACAATAAAAAATGTAATTAAATTAAAATGAATTACATTTGTTAGTGCTCTCTTAAAATCATATCACATGGGTCTAAATAAATCTAATGCAATGTAGAGTGATGTATAGGTCAACACCATGCCTAATATGTATATGAAGGAAGGGAAGATCCTTTGTGTGTGTGTGTGTGTGTGTGTGTGTGTGTGTGTGTGTGTGTGTGTGTGTGTGTGTGTGTGTGTGTGTGTGTGTGTGTGTGTGTGTGTGTGTGTGTGTGTGTGTGTGTGTGTGTGTGTGTGTGTGTAATTGACCGTCTGTGTGTGTAGTGTAGAGTTTGAGGCTGTGATTTGTACAGACGAGCTCACATCATATCATTATTACACACCGAGCACCAGGCTGCACACACACACACACACAAAAAGTACAAATACAACTAAACTGGATGTTCATGTTTGGAAATAAACAACAATGTTCTGTTAATTGACGATGGTTGCTTCCCGAGTTCATCACATCTCAACATAACAGTATACTTCACTTAAATATCCCATATTTCCAAACAGAGGTTTAAATAATAAATATGGCAGCATCGTTATTAACTATTCAGTTTTTCATTAGTTGATATTAAACGCTATAGTTAAAGGTGCCCCTGAAATCTCCCAAACTATTTGTTCTCAAAACAGATTCTCCCACAGATATATTATAAAGATAACCACCCATTAAAAAGATGTTAAGTACACTTTCTTATCTTGATGCACAGCGCTTCAGATGACCTGTTTTGTCTCAAAGTGATGGAGTCCAATGTGCTAAAAAGAATGTAGTAAAACCAGATGAACTGGGATTCCTTTTTGGCAGTCATCCAATAACTGAACTCTGCACTGGGAAAAAATACTTGAATGTTTGTCATGAAGCTTCTGGCCCTATTTTTCAAATGTTCAGATGTATATCAGTATGTAGTGTCTCTACTTTAAAGAGTCCTCTCCTGCTGATGTTTAGGTGTATATCAGTATGTAGTGTCTCTACTTTAAAGAGTCCTCTCCTGCTGATGTTCAGGTGTATATCAGTATGTAGTGTCTCTACTTTAAAGAGTCCTCTCCTGCTGATGTTCAGGTGTATATCAGTATTTAGTGTCCCTACTTTAAAGAGTCCTCTCCTGCTGATGTTCAGGTGTATATCAGTATGTAGTGTCTCTACTTTAAAGAGTCCTCTCCTGCTGATGTTCAGGTGTATATCAGTATGTAGTGCCTCCACTTTAAAGAGTCCTCTCCTGCTGATGTTCAGGTGTATATCAGTATGTATTGTCTCTACTTTAAAGAGTCCTCTCCTGCTGATGTTCAGGTGTATATCAGTATGTAGTGTCTCTACTTTAAAGAGTCCTCTCCTGCTGATGTTCAGGTGTATATCAGTATGTCGTGTCTCTCCTTTAAAGAGTCCTCTCCTGCTGATGTTCAGGTGTATATCAGTATGTAGTGTCTCTACTTTAAAGAGTCCTCTCCTGCTGATGTTCAGGTGTATATCAGTATGTAGTGTCTCTACTTTAAAGAGTCCTCTCCTGCTGATGTTTAGGTGTATATCAGTATGTAGTGTCTCTACTTTAAAGAGTCCTCTCCTGCTGATGTTCAGGTGTATATCAGTATGTAGTGTCTCTACTTTAAAGAGTCCTCTCCTGCTGATGTTCAGGTGTATATCAGTATGTAGTGCCTCCACTTTAAAGAGTCCTCTCCTGCTGATGTTCAGGTGTATATCAGTATGTAGTGTCTCTACTTTAAAGAGTCCTCTCCTGCTGATGTTCAGGTGTATATCAGTATGTATTGTCTCTACTTTAAAGAGTCCTCTCCTGCTGATGTTCAGGTGTATATCAGTATGTAGTGTCTCTACTTTAAAGAGTCCTCTCCTGCTGATGTTCAGGTTGTATATCAGTATGTAGTGTCTCTCCTTTAAAGAGTCCTCTCCTGCTGATGTTCAGGTGTATATCAGTATGTAGTGTCTCTACTTTAAAGAGTCCTCTCCTGCTGATGTTCAGGTGTATATCAGTATGTAGTGTCTCTACTTTAAAGAGTCCTCTCCTGCTGATGTTCAGGTGTATATCAGTATTTAGTGTCTCTACTTTAAAGAGTCCTCTCCTGCTGATGTTCAGGTGTATATCAGTATGTAGTGTCTCTACTTTAAAGAGTCCTCTCCTGCTGATGTTCAGGTGTATATCATTATGTAGTGTCTCTACTTTAAAGAGTCCTCTCCTGCTGATGTTCAGGTGTATATCAGTATGTAGTGTCTCTACTTTAAAGAGTCCTCTCCTGCTGATGTTCTGGTGTATATCAGTATGTAGTGTCTCTACTTTAAAGAGTCCTCTCCTGCTGATGTTCAGGTGTATATCAGTATTTAGTGTCTCTACTTTAAAGAGTCCTCTCCTGCTGATGTTCAGGTGTATATCAGTCTGTAGTGTCTCTACTTTAAAGAGTCCTCTCCTGCTGATGTTCAGGTGTATATCAGTATGTAGTGTCTCTACTTTAAAGAGTCCTCTCCTGCTGATGTTCAGGTGTATATCAGTATGTAGTGTCTCTACTTTAAAGAGTCCTCTCCTGCTGATGTTCAGGTGTATATCAGTATGTAGTGTCTCTACTTTAAAGAGTCCTCTCCTGCTGATGTTCAGGTGTATATCAGTATGTAGTGTCTCTACTTTAAAGAGTCCTCTCCTGCTGATGTTCTGGTGTATATCAGTATGTAGTGTCTCTACTTTAAAGAGTCCTCTCCTGCTGATGTTCAGGTGTATATCAGTATTTAGTGTCTCTACTTTAAAGAGTCCTCTCCTGCTGATGTTCAGGTGTATATCAGTCTGTAGTGTCTCTACTTTAAAGAGTCCTCTCCTGCTGATGTTCAGGTGTATATCAGTATGTAGTGTCTCTACTTTAAAGAGTCCTCTCCTGCTGATGTTCAGGTGTATATCAGTATGTAGTGTCTCTACATGTCTCCATGCTTTAATGTTCAAAAAGATCTTTATTTTTCTCTTACTGCCTGTGCTGCAGCACCTCTTTTCACCCTCTGTCTGAAACCAGAGCCCAGGCTGATCTGATTGGTTAGATGGCCAGCTCTGTTGTGATTGGTCAACCGCTTAGAGATGTCCCGTCCCTTAGCCTATCACGTACAATGTGTTGGAGCGCTAGCCAATAGAAGTGTGGGTGTTACGTAGTGATGTCACAGAAGTGAAGAAAATACTTTGGATTTTAGCCTTTGCAGACTATTATCATAACACAAGACCCCAAAAAGCATAATAGGGCCCCTTTAAAACTTTAGCACGCAAATCAAGTGTGGAGCACATTTTGTTAAACTCCCCCTACAAAATAAAAGTGGCAGGAGAGAGTTAATCCAGCGCTGAGGGTATCAAACTGCAGAGGACGTCCCACTCTGACTTATCACACTCCAACATCTCACAATAATGCAGGAAACAAGCCTGAGCCAGATCCAACTGCAGTGAGTCTAATCCCAGCGTGTGTGTGTGTGTGTGTGTGTGTGTGTGTGTGTGTGTGTGTGTGTGTGTGTGTGTGTGTGTGTGTGTGTGTGTGTGTGTGTGTGTGTGTGTGTTTACAGGCCTGAATCTTTGCTCTTATGACCAAACTATGCTTTACTTACTCGCCACACACACTTCCTGTTCCTACACCGTTGTATATTGAACCTTTACGATGTACAACCTCCCCATCATTCCACACACATTCAACAGATAATGCTGAAGGCTCTCTGTGTCCTTTCTTCTACCAGCTCACCGAGAAGGATTTAGTTTATTTGGGATGCGGAGGTCTTTTGACATTTACTTTCATTAACAACTCTAATAAACAAAATATTTCCTTTACAACTTCCCCCTTTTATAAAATATAGGAAAACACATTTAAATTGAAAATCAGCTTATAATATAACTTCCACTATGCACTATGTAGTCCCCTGAAGAGCTTTGGCTAATACTGAGAAGCTTTTAACTTTCATTAAGAGATTATTTAGCCACATGTTGTCAGCAGGAAGGAGCTGTAAAAAAAAAACATGGCTTTTTATCATGTAATTAAAATATTGCAGGCAAACAAACATTTGCTTTTAAGAAGTTAAAAAGTTCGCTATGTTCCCCAGCTAGTCGCGAAACGTACTTGTGGAGGTTGTGGATCAGAAAACTAGTTTATAGTATGTTATTTTTCAGAGTAAATTCTCATATTCTAATGAAATTATTTTTATAATTTTTTTGCAGATATTTACGATTTTTGTTAAAAATAGCTTCTTTTTTTTTACAATTAAATTCCTTTTACTTTGTTGATGTATGCACCATTATGCACCAAAGCAAAAACCTTGCATGTAACACCAGATTCTACTATAGGGATATTGTGTCTATTACGCATACAGTAAAAGGCAAAACCACATGCATGTTAATTAGCATTTATCATGTAGCTGTTGTTAAGGCCTGCTTGATTGATTAGTGATATATGGTTTAATAATAGGCTCCTTGTATGCACTGTGTGGAAGCATTGACCCACAACAAATACTGTAAAAGCTTGACATATTAATTAAAACAATTTGCATATAAAATGTTATGTTTAAATCCGAAAAAATGGTGATTGCATGCACGTTTTGTTGCAATTTTACAATCTACAGTTAGAAAACATTAGCATTTTGGGTATTTTGTGAGCTAATTCTAATATTTTCTACACTTTAATAACTTGTTGTATGTCAAACATGACGTATGTGGCGGTTTCTTAGCATTTCTCCCCACAGAAAGGACCTTTGAGACTGTAAAGAAGGCTTTACTGCATGTGTCCCTAACTGAATGGCAGAATAAATCACATTATTTGCTCTTTCCCTGCGTACGGTTTGCATTTGAACGGCAAGTGTAATCCACCACAAGGATAAAACTGATCTGTTTCATCCCAAAAAATAATAATGGACCTCACTCAAAACGCCATAAATGTGCCATTAACACTAACCAAGCACAGAAATAACATTGTCATAGTGTTTGTCTGTCATTTTCCCATTTGTGCATGTGGCTTGGCATCGCTTCATTCATAACCACTGAAATGGGCTTGAGACAAATATTATTTTAAAAGAGCAAGTAATCTACTTAACCCTTTAATGGTGACCGAATGGAGACACACGAGTCTTTGATGAGCTTCCTCGCAGCTTTGTCCGAGTCATTAGTGTGGTGAGTCAGCGTAAAGGCAGGGAGGATTTGTGGCGAGGGGAGGAGGCGCCATTAGCGAGGTGACAAGGGAGGGGTGAGGATGAGAAGGGGGGGGGGGGGGTTCAAAGAGTTACTGTTGCTCATTGGTCGACCCCGGAGGGCCCGAAGAGCATTTGAAAGTGAGATAAATCGCACATAGGCAACTAAAGGCCATGTTGTAAACATATGTACGTCATCCTGGGATTTGTGTGATGTCTGTCAACGTGTGTGTGCGTGTGCGTGTGCGTGTGCGTGTGTGTGTGTGTGTGTGTGTGTGTGCGTGCGTGCGTGCGTGCGTGCGTGCGTGCGTGCGTGCGTGCGTGCGTGCGTGCGTGCGTGCGTGCGTGTGTGTGACGTGTTTCATGTTTGTTATTGTGGCACATCGTGTGTTTTTCCCCTCCCTCCATCACTCTTCTCGCCCTCTCTTGATGCTTCATAATGAAATCCATCCATCCCAATTAGGAGGTGTCGCAGCCTGTTGTTGGGTGGGTGTGTGTGTGTGTGTGTGTGTGTGTGTGTGTGTGTGTGTGTGTGTGTGTGTGTGTTTGTGTGTGTGTGTGTGTGTGTGTGTGTGTGTGTGTGTGTGTGTGTGTGTGTTTGTGTGTGTGTGTGTGTGTGTGTGTGTGTGTGTGTCTCTGTGTGTCTTACTCTTAACTGGGTCTTCACATGACTAACAACCAAGGCAATGAAGTACATTTACTCAAGTACTTCCATCCCGTTTCGAGATACTTTAACAAAGTATTTATATGTTATGCTTTAAACTTCTACTACGCTAGATTCAAGTACGTTTCACTACATTTATGTTATCACTGTTACTATTTACATTTTTACATATCAAAACACATTATATGCAGATATACTGCTGATGTACACAGTATTAAAGATCCAGTCTGCATAACGAGTACTTTGATAACTGAAGTACATTTAGCCAGTATCATACGTTTTACTTCACTTCATTTATTTGACAGCTTTTGTTACTTTTCTTACTCTTTATGTTTAGATTAGCTAAAACTAAGTCAAAATCAATCATTAAATACACTTTTAAATGTATTTTTAGCGGCATTAAAGTTATTAAAAGTAGTATAGCAGTAACTCTCTTTAATAGTAGCTTCACTTTTGGTACTTTAAGTGTTTTCTGATGCTAATACTATTTTACTTTCACTTAAGTAAAATGTTGAATAGGACTCTTACTTGTAACGAAGTACTTACTAAATACTAAAATGTAGTATTGCTTATTTTACTTAAGTACAAGATCTGAGTACTTCTTACACCACTGCCAATAACTGTACTAATGTGTTAGTGTGTGACCAATGCCTTGTAGAGGAACATGCATATATGTGGCTACACACACACACACACACACACACACACACACACACACACACACACACACACACACACACACACACACACACACACACACACACACACACACACACACACACACACACACACACACACACACACACACACACACACACACACACACACACACACACACACAAGATCAATGGCCCCCACACATGCTGCAGGAGTGTTTTTTGTTTTGAGAGGAAGAGGGGTTAATTACTTACATTCTTCAATCGGAAACATCTTTCCACCTCTACCCCCCCCCTATCTGAGTTTAGCTTCTCCTTCTCCTTCTTCACTCTGAAAACATGGACTCCAGCTGCGATTCCACTCATGGAAAAGCAACATCAGACATACGATCCTTTGAAACTAATTACCTAATTTGGAGTTTCCCCTTCTAATAAATCGATACGTACGAATGTGTAATGTATGGAAGTTGTAGTGAGAAAAATCTAAGTGCAAAAAAATACACATTTCAGGGGTTTGTGAAGACATTTTGGACAATTTTCTTTAAGAAATTGGGGGTTTTGTTCGATGTAAATTTGCAGAACATCTCTTTTCACTTTTTATAGTGTAAGCTAATGGTGGGGAGCAGAAACAAGGGGGATCAGGAGGAGATGAGGGGTTAAAGTCCCAGGGAGACTCAATGGGGACCAGCTGCAGGGTACTGGGAATCAGCCAGGGAACGTTCCGGATGGATAGAAAGAGGACGAGATACCCCCAGGAGAGAGGAGAGGAGGAATGATCCCAGATTAGAGAGAAGGATAGAGGAAACAAGAACACAGGCACATGACAGAGAAGGGGGAAAACATGCAGGTTTAATGATGAATAGAGAAATGTAGAGATATTAATAACCATTACCAGGGCTGAAATACCATTAGCCATTAAAGAAATAGTCCCACAAGTTTTTAGATCGACAATATAACACTTTCTTAAATGGTCAAAGTACTTGAGGATTATAAAGATGTCAGAGACCATTAAATTAACCCTCCTGTTGTGTTCGGGTCAAATCTGACCGATTTACTACTTTCATCAATCATAACTGTTTTGTTTTACGTTCGATTGCATTCAGGCTTCATGATATCCTTCACAGGAGACATTTGAACTTATAAAATTGCTGATCACCACTTTCATTGCATTTTGGATGATTTAGTGAACTTTGTAACACCCATGGTGTTCCTGGTCAAACATGACCGCCATAAAGAAAAGGAATTAGTAAC
>NW_027640239.1:0-45039 GCF_949606895.1 Notothenia rossii | reverse complement strand
CACGGTGAACCATCAGATCCTCCTTCACACTCTCCAAGAACTTGGAGTTTCAGGCTCTGCACTTTCCCTCCTCACCTCATACCTCAAAGACCTACAGGGTAACTTGGAGAGGGTCCGAGTCCGACCCTTGTCAATTAACTACAGGGGTCCCTCAGGGCTCTGTTCTCGGTCCCCTCCTCTTCTCCTTGTACACAAACTCGCTCGGGTCTGCCATTAGCCCGCATGGTTTTTCATACCACTGCTACGCTGACGACACCCAACTAATCCTGTCCTTTCCCCGCTCAGAGACCCAGGTCGTCACACACATCTCTGCTTGTCTAGCTGACATCTCTCAGTGGATGTCTGCTCATCACCTCAAGCTGAACCTTGATAAGACTGAACTGCTTTTCCTTCCGGGAAAAGATTGTCCCACTCTTGACCTAACAATCAACATCGGCCCCTCTGTTGTTTCCCCGACTCAGACTGCAAGGACTCTGGGTGTGACCCTAGATAACAAACTGTCCTTCACTGCAAACATCTCTGCTACAACCCGCTGCTGCAGATACACTCTTTACAACATCAGGAGGATACGTCCCCAGCTGACCCAGAAAGAGACGCAGGTTTTGGTCCAGGCTCTCGTCATCCTCACGCCTAGACTACTGCAACTCCCTCCTGGCTGGTCTACCTGCATGTGCCCTCCGACCTCTGCAGCTCACCCAGAATGCAGCGGCTCGTCTGGTCTTCAACCTTCCTAAATGTTCCCACACCACACCGCTCCTCCGCTCCCTTCACTGGCTTCCAGTAACTGCTAGAATCCACTTCAAGACTCTGGTACTTGCGTACCATGCTGTGAATGGATCTGACCCTTCCTACATCCAGGACATGGTTAAACCGTACACCCCAGCACGTGCACTCCGCTCTGCATCAGCCAAACAGCTCGCTGCACCCGCACTGCGAGGGGGACCCAAGTTCCCATCAGCAGAAACACGTGGGTTTGCTATCCTGGCTCCAAAATGGTGGAATGAGCTCCCCATTGAAATCAGGACAGCAGAAAGCTTACACATCTTCTTCAGACTGAAAACTCATCTCTTTGGACTCCACTTCCAGAGATAGAATTACTAACAAAGCACTTATATACTAATAAAGGGCTGGCTTATCTAAAGCCAGTTGAGGAGCACTTGAAATGTTTGGCTCTATGAAACCTGATGTACTTATATGATTCTGATTTCTTCAAGGTGGTATTTTGTTGGTCGAACGCACTTATTGTAAGTCTCTCTGGATAAAAGCCTCAGCTAAATGAGATGAGTCTCCTGACACACCGGGGACACACCGGGGACACCTGGTGACGCAGAGAAGACATCACGAAGGACTTCTTCACGAGGGGGGACCTCAAAATGTGTTTTGCTTGAAGAAACTTTATTAGAGTTTCAAAAACTACATTTTCTCTGAAGACAGCTCAAACATTAGATTTACAAATCCACAAAGATAAAGAGATGTTTGAGCGGCCTGTCAACAACAACAACAACAACAACAACAGGTCCTCCTTTACTGTGCCCCCCTGCTGAGAGACCCCCTGATGGTCCCCCCCCCTGCTAAGAGACCCCCTGACGGTCCCCCCCTTCTAAGAGACCCCCTGATGGTCCCCCCTTTCTAAGAGACCCCCTGATGGTCCCCCCCCCCCCCTACTGAGAGACCCCCTGATGGTCCGCCCCCTGCTGAGAGACCCCCTGATGGTCCCCCTCCTGCTGAGAGACCCCTGATGGTGCCCACCCTGCTAAGAGACCCCTGATTGCCCCCCCCCCCCTGCTGAGAGAACCCCTAATGGTCCCCCCCCTGCACAGAGACCACTGATGGTCCCCCCCTGCTGAGAACCCTGCTGGTCCCCCCCTGCTGGCCCCCCCCTGCTGAGAGACCCCTGATGGTCCTGATGGTCCCCCCCTGCTGAGACCCCTGATGGTCCCCCCCTGCTGAGACCCCTGATGGTCATCATGGTCCCCCCCCTGCTGAGACCCCTGATGGTCCTGATGGTCCCCCCCTGCTGAGACCCCTGATGGTCCCCCCCTGCTGAGACCCCTGATGGTCCTGATGGTTCCCCCTGCTGAGACCCTGATGGTCCTGATGGTCCCCCCCTGCTGAGACCCCTGATGGTCCTGATGGTCCCCCCCTGCTGAGACCCCTGATGGTCCTGATGGTCCCCCCCTGCTGAGACCCCTGATGGTCCTGATGGTCCCCCCCCTGCTGAGACCCCTGATGGTCCTGATGGTTCCCCCTGCTGAGACCCCTGATGGTCCTGATGGTCCCCCCCTGCTGAGACCCCTGATGGTCCTGATGGTCCCCCCCCTGCTGAGACCCCTGATGGTCCTGATGGTTCCCCCGGCTGAGAGACCCTGATCAGAGACTCACCCACGGTGTAGAGGCTGGCGTCCGTCAGCTTGCTGATGACCGCCTCGCTGCTCAGACCCTCGTTAGTCTTCACCTCCACCGTGGAGCCCACCTGCACATCAGAGCACTCAGTTAGAGACAGAGACATTAGAGACAGAAACATTAGAGACATTAGAGACAGAGACATTAGAGACAGAGACATTAGAGACAGAGACTCTATAGACTCTAAAGTGGTCCTCACCTTCAGGGCTCCTTTCACCTGGTCGTCCTGGACCACCTGAGACGTGCTCTCACCTTTCAGGCTCACCTGGAGACACACAGAGGAAAGAGAGAGGACACAGAGACACACAGAGGACAGAAAGAGGACACAGAGGACAGAGAGAGGACAGAGGCACACAGAGGACAGAGGCACACAGAGGAAAGAGGACAGAGGCACACAGAGGACAGAGAGAGGACACAGAGACACACAGAGGACAGAGAGAGGACACCGAGACACACAGAGGACAGAAAGAGGACACAGAGACACACAGAGAGAGGACACAGAGACACACAGAGGAGAGAGAGAGGACACATAGGACAGAGAGAGGACACAGAGACACACAGAGGAGAGAGAGAGAGGACACAGAGACACACAGAGGACAGAGAGAGGACACAGAGACACACAGAGGACAGAAAGAGGACACAGAGACACACAGAGACACACAGAGAGAGGACACAGAGTCACACAGAGGAGAGAGAGAGGACACAGAGGACAGACAGAGGACACAGAGTCACACAGAGGAGAGAGAGAGAGGACACAGAGACACAGAGACACACAGAGGAGAGAGAGAGGACACAGAGACACACAGAGACACACAGAGAGAGGACACAGAGTCACACAGAGGAGAGAGAGAGGACACAGAGGACAGACAGAGGACACAGAGTCACACAGAGGAGAGAGAGAGAGGACACAGAGACACAGAGGAGAGAGAGAGGACACAGAGACACACAGAGGAGAGAGAGACAGGACACAGAGACACACAGAGGAGAGAGAGAGGACACAGAGACACACAGAGGAGAGAGAGAGAGAGGACACAGAGACACACAGAGAGAGGACACAGAGACACACAGAGGAGAGAGAGAGGACACAGAGACACACAGAGGAGAGAGAGAGGACACAGAGACACACAGAGGAGAGAGAGAGGACACAGAGACACACAGAGGAGAGAGAGAGGACACAGAGACACACAGAGGAGAGAGAGAGGACACAGAGACACACAGAGGAGAGAGAGAGGACACAGAGTCACACAGAGGAGAGAGAGAGAGAGAGAGGACACAGAGACACAGAGGAGAGAGAGAGGACACAGAGACACACAGAGGAGAGAGAGACAGGACACAGAGACACACAGAGGAGAGAGAGGACACAGAGACACACAGAGGAGAGAGAGGACACAGAGACACAAAGAGGAGAGAGAGAGAGGACACAGAGACACACAGAGGAGAGAGACAGGACACAGAGACACACAGAGGAGAGAGAGGACACAGAGACACAAAGAGGAGAGAGAGAGAGGACACAGAGACACACAGAGAGAGGACACAGAGACACACACAGGAGAGAGAGAGGACACAGAGACACACAGAGGAGAGAGAGAGGACACAGAGACACACAGAGAGAGGACACAGAGACACACAGAGGAGAGAGAGAGGACACAGAGACACACAGAGGAGAGAGAGAGAGGACACAGAGACACACAGAGGAGAGAGAGAGGACACAGAGACACACAGAGGAGAGAGAGAGGACACAGAGACACACAGAGAGAGGACACAGAGACACACAGAGGAGAGAGAGAGGACACAGAGACACACAGAGAGAGGACACAGAGACACACAGAGGAGAGAGAGAGGACACAGAGACACACAGAGGAGAGAGAGAGGACACAGAGACACACAGAGGAGAGAGAGAGGACACAGAGACACACAGAGGAGAGAGAGAGAGGACACAGAGACACGGGTTAATTTCTGAAGGGAATACATTAACCCCAACAGGTACAGAGACACTTTGTGAGGATAGAGACACGTCCTGGTTCTGGACCTAGACCAGGTTCCTGGTTCTAGTCCTGGACGTGGTTCTGAGGGTTCTGGTTCTTACCTTGACCTTCACCATGCGCTTCACGGTCTTGATCTTGGCCTCGCAGAAGGCTCCTCTGTATTTGGCGCTAACATCCGTCCCCACGGACAGGTAGGGAGGCTCTTCTGCTGCCTGCAACACACACACACACATCAGTAACACAGACACACATCAGTAACACACACACACATCAGTAACACACACACACATCAGTAACACACACACACACATCAGCAACACACACACACCAGTAACACACACACACACACACACACACACACACACACACACACATCAGTAACACACACACACACACACATCAGTAACACACACACACATCAGTAACACACACATACACACACATCAGTAACACACACACACACACATCAGTAACACACACACACACACATCAGTAACACACACATCAGTAACACACACACACACACATCAGTAACACACACACACACACACATCAGTAAAACACACACACACACACACACACACACACACACATCAGTAACACACATCAGTAAAACACACACATCAGTAACACACACACACACACATCAGTAACACACACACACACACACATCAGTAAAACACACACACACACACACACACACACACACACATCAGTAACACACATCAGTAAAACACACACATCAGTAAAACACACACACACACACACACACACACACACACATCAGTAACACACACACACATCAGTAACACACACACACACACACACATCAGTAACACACACACACACACACACACACACACATCAGTAACACACACACACACACACACACACACACACACACACACACACACACACACACATCAGTCACACACATCAGTCACACACACACACATCAGTAACACACACACACACACACACACACACACACACACACACACACACACACACACACACACACACACACACACACACACACACACACACACACACACACACACACCAGTAACACACACACACACACACACACACACACATCAGTAACACACACACACACACACACACATCAGTAACACACACACACACACACACACACACACACATCAGTAACACACACACACACACGTCACACACACACATCAGTCACACACACACACACACACACACACACATCAGTAACACACACACACCAGCAACACACACACTCTCTCCCAGCATGCACTGCGGCACACAGAGGGAGATGTTGAAGCTGTCTCCTATTAGCCTCTTTAGCTGCTAGCGTTAGCATGAGTGTCTCCCTCTCACAGACTGGTTCCAGACAGGTGAACTATAGAGACTTTAAGGAACCAATAGGACTCTTTAAATGTGTGACTGAACCTGGTTCCTGTTCATGCTTTTCCATTAAAAACACAGAGACCCCCTGCTGTCCAGGTGCAGACCCCTTTTTTATGTCATGTCATCATGGGGACTAAATGGTTTTGACTGCTCTCTTGTTGTTGTGATGAAATCCTGTGGATCTGTAGCAGGGTCTAAGAACTGAGGAGGGATCAGTTCATCTCTGCACAGCAACCTGTCTCTGTCCCTCTCAGTGTGTACGCTGTGACGGAGCTACGTGTGACAGAGCTACGAGTGACAGAGCTACGTGTGACAGAGCTACGTGTGACAGAGCTACGTGTGACGGAGCTACGTGTGACAGAGCTACGTGTGACAGAGCTACGTGTGACAGAGCTACGTGTGACAGAGCTACGTGTGACAGAGCTACGTGTGACAGAGCTACGTGTGACAGAGCTACGAGTGACGGAGCTACGTGTGACAGAGCTACGAGTGACGGAGCTACGTGTGACGGAGCTACGTGTGACAGAGCTACGTGTGACGGAGCTACGTGTGACAGAGCTACGAGTGACGGAGCTACGTGTGACGGAGCTACGTGTGACAGAGCTACGTGTGACAGAGGTGTCTCTGGACGTGTCTCTAGAGGTGTCTCTAGATGTGTCTCTGGATGTGTCTCTGGACGTGTCTCTGGATGTGTCTCTGGATGTGTCTCTGGACGTGTCTCTAGAGGTGTCTCTAGATGTGTCTCTGGATGTGTCTCTGGACGTGTCTCTGGATGTGTCTCTGGATGTGTCTCTAGACGTGTCTCTAGACGTGTCTCTAGAGGTGTCTCTAGAGGTGTCTCTGAACGTGTCTCTAGATGTGTCTCTGGACGTGTCTCTGGATGTGTCTCTAGACGTGTCTCGAGAGGTGTCTCTGGACGTGTCTCTAGAGGTGTTTCTGGACGTGTCTCTAGACGTGTCTCTGGACATTTCTCTAGAGATGTCTCTAGAGGTGTCTCTAGATGTGTCTCTGGACGTGTCTCTAGATGTGTCTCTAGATGTGTCTGGACGTTTTGAGTATAGATAGAAAGCTTGTTGTGGTCATTGAATAACGTCCTCTTACTGTTTTAACTAACAAGCAATGTGTTGCGTCTCATCAGCAGATCCACAGGTTAACATCAGGTGTCTCTGTACCGTCTCAGTGTTCACCTGTCCTCTTGACCAGGTGTCTCTAAACCAGTTCAAGATGTCCTGCTGGTGTCTCTGTACTGGGAGGGAGTACTGGTCGTACTGTCTCCAGCACCCTGCCAGTAGCTTGAGTATTTATCAGTTTATGTGTCGGAGACAGAGACGTCACAACAACATGGAGAGGGTTCACTGGACACGGGTCCATCTGTGAGAGTCTTAGTAAACTGAATAAGTTTAAACTGGGCAGAGACGGTCTCTACTGGGAACCGTCAGGACCATCAGAGACCGTCTCTACTGGGACCATCAGAGACCGTCTCTACTGGGACCGTCAGGACCATCAGAGACCGTCTCTACTGGGACCATCAGAGACCGTCTCTACTGGGACCGTCAGGACCAGCAGAGACCGTCTCTACTGGGACCGTCAGGACCATCAGAGACCGTCTCTACTGGGACCATCAGAGACCGTCTCTACTGGGACCGTCAGGACCAGCAGAGACGGTCTCTACTGGGAACCGTCAGGACCATCAGAGACCGTCTCTACTGGGACCGTCAGGACCATCAGAGACCGTCTCTACTGGGACCATCAGAGACCGTCTCTACTGGGACCGTCAGGACCAGCAGAGACGGTCTCTACTGGGACAACCAGGACCAGGTCTCCACACTCACCTTCATCTCGGCGGCTATTTGAGGGAGTCCAGCTCGGAAGATGGTGATCTCTGAAAGACAGACAGGACACAAGGTTAGAGAGAGAGACAGACAGGACACGAGGTTAGAGAGAGACAGACGAGGTTAGAGAGAGACACAGACAGGACACAAGGTTAGAGAGAGACACAGACAGGACACAAGGTTAGAGAGAGACAGACACAGAGAGAGACAGACGGGACACGAGGTTAGAGAGAGACAGACACAGAGAGAGACAGACGAGGTTAGAGAGAGACACAGACAGGACACAAGGTTAGAGAGAGACAGACACAGAGAGAGACAGACGGGACACGAGGTTAGAGAGAGACAGACACAGAGAGAGACAGACGAGGTTAGAGAGAGACACAGACAGGACACAAGGTTAGAGAGAGACAGACACAGAGAGAGACAGACGGGACACGAGGTTAGAGAGAGACAGACACAGAGAGAGACAGACAGGACACGAGGTTAGAGAGAGAGAGACAGACAGGACACAAGGTTAGAGAGAGACAGACACAGAGAGAGACAGACAGGACACAAGGTTAGAGAGAGACAGACACAGAGAGAGACAGACAGGACACGAGGTTAGAGAGAGACAGACACAGAGAGAGACAGACAGGACACGAGGTTAGAGAGACAAAAACAAAGACAGACGGATACAGAGAGACAGACAGATACAGAGAGACACCCTGTCCTGCTTGTTGAATGATGCTAAGCTAGCCCTCACTTCTTGTGGAGCTCTCCTCCTCAGATCAGATCTGAAGCACAAACTGAGTCTAAACCCTGGTCCTCTCCCTGGCTCTCTCTCCCCGCAGATCAGACCCTCTCCCTGGCTCTCTCTCCCCGCAGATCAGACCCTCTCCCTGGCTCTCTCTCCCCGCAGATCAGACCCTCTCTTTCTCTCTCCCCGTCTCTCTCTCTTCCCGCAGATCAGACCCTCTCCCGGCTCTCTCTCTCCGCAGATCAGACCCTCTCCCCGTCTCTCTCTCTCTCCCCGTCTCTCTCTCTCCCCGCAGATCAGACCCTTTCCCCGTCTCTCGTTCTCCCCGCAGATCAGACCCTCTCCCCGTCTCTTTCTCCCCGCAGATCAGACCCTCTTTCCAGGCAGCAGCTCCTTCCCGCTCCCCTCTCTCTCTCTCTCTCTCTCTCTCCCTCTCCTCCGCCATGTCTGCTAGCTCTATGCTAACTTCCCCACCCCCTCACCCCTCCTGAACCCTCCAGAGACTGGGTACTCACACAGTATCTCTCCCGGATCCTGGAGGCCTTACAGCGGCTGTGATGGAAGGACCGTGTGTTCCTCTCCGGAGCTACATGCTAACGAAGCTAGCTGGTGGATCGTACGGTCATTTAAAGCGTCTGATAACAAACAGGAAGAGAGCCCCCAGATGAAGCCCATATTTGGAATGTCCCTAGCGGCCAACCGGTGTAACTACAACTACCGTGACGTCACTGGGCCCAAAAATACTTTTCGTCGTTGACTTACATTGGGAAAGAGACGTCTGTAAATCAGCATACATTTGTATTTGAGTTAAATAAACTACCCGAAACGAACTCTTGTATATTCCTTATTCAAATCATTAGCGTGTAAAAGTTGCAAAATGCTTTTAAAGCTGAATCCAGAGTTATGTCTCTCCATTCATCTGACTGACAGAGAGCGGGAGATGGGAGGCGGGGCTTAAGGGAAACTCCACTGCTGCGCATCCTCTGTGGGCCCACATCCGGGTACATTTGCTCTCCATAGTGAGCTATTTAGTGCTTCATGTGAGCAGCTACATAGGAATGAACGGAGTGTCTTTATACAGACTATCAGATACTATTTGAGACGGTAGATCCTGTTCCCGCTGAACTAACGAACATTAAGAACACACCGCATGACTCTGGATTATTTATTTAATAAAATAAGCTCTACAAAGACTAATTTCTTCATCTGTTCTCTGAAAACAAGCCTCTCCACCGGGGAGAGAACCAGCTCCTCCCGGTAACATCCAGCTCCTCCCGGTAACATCCAGCTCCTACCCGGTTATACTGTTACTTTCCCCCGGGTTATGATACTAATGGTGTAAAGTAACAGTTAATATTAAAGGTGAATACTCACGTTTTCTCTCCGCTTCCTTCTCTCCGCGAACAGATTCACGAACAACAAGCTGTTGAGCCCGGAGCTCTGTTTCCCGACACCTGATTGGCTGCGGTGACAGCGGCGGTCAGAACGGGGAAATCTGATTGGTTAACAGATCCCTCCGTTTTAATTGGACATACCTCGTACTGGCGTTGCTATTGGTCTATACGAACACGGCGCCACGAGGGAAATGACGTTGTCAGCTGGGGACGCAGCCAATCAGAGCCGAGGATCAAAGGAAAACCCGCGAATAGAGTACTATTGGTCGCGTGCGCTTTGTGCCTGGAGATGGAGCTCTGCGATTGGCTGAGATGGCTTCCGGTGTATCTGTGAAGCCCCGCCCCTATACGTGCTGGTATACGCTCACCAAACTCCATTCAGAAATCTGTGAGTTAAACTAACCTCGTTCATCGACTGGATGTAAACAAACTGTGTTTATTAAGTTAGTACGTAAAGTATCTGATATATATTAATTAATGATATATATATTAACACACTAAGCTTCAGATATTCTCCATCAAACCTCACTTTCTAACCGGTTAGCAGGTAGAACCAACCGGAAGGAGCTTTATTAGTAAACAAAAGTTCCCTTTGTGTTTGTTTACACTCATGGCAGCTCAGCCGGAATAAAGAGGCGGGTTGTTCACCTTGATAAACGTCTTGTTGTCTTTACTGTGTCTTAAACTCCTTAAAAATGAATGCTGTAAACACTTAATGGACTCTTTTCTGAACCTAGTTCTGCGACGTGGTTTATATGCGCGAGACCATGTCACATTATGGGATGTTTGGACCATGGTTTCAGAGCACCTGAGGGTTAGTCAGACTCTGGAGAAATAACGGCAGTTTCAGTCGGTGTTTGTAGAAGAGAAGCGGAGGGGGCGGGGCCAGCGTGGGACGTCACAGGAAGAGGGTGACGTGAGAGCCATATAAGGCATGCTGCTCTGTGGAAGTTATTATTAACATGAACACATGCTGGGAGACAGGTGTGTCCCACAGGTGAGGGACACATACTACACTGAGCTAAGGGACGGAGACTGTTCAGAGACACTTAGCTAAGGGACGGCGACTGTTCAGAGACACTACACTGAGCTAATGGACGGAGACTGTTCAGAGACACTGAGCTAAGGGACGGAGACTGTTCAGAGACACTACACTGAGCTAAGGGACGGAGACTGTTCAGAGACACTGAGCTAAGGGACGGAGACTGTTCAGAGACACTACACTGAGCTAAGGGACGGAGACTGTTCAGAGACACTTAGCTAAGGGACGGCGACTGTTCAGAGACACTACACTGAGCTAAGGGACGGAGACTGTTCAGAGACACTGAGCTAAGGGACGGAGACTGTTCAGAGACACTACACTGAGCTAAGGGACGGAGACTGTTCAGAGACACTGAGCTAAGGGACTGAGACTGTTCAGAGACACTACACTGAGCTAAGGAAAGGAGACTGTTCAGAGACACTACACTGAGCTAAGGAAAGGAGACTGTTCAGAGACACTTAGCTAAGGGACGGCGACTGTTCAGAGACACTACACTGAGCTAAGGGACGGAGACTGTTCAGAGACACTACACTGAGCTAAGGGACGGAGACTGTTCAGAGACACTGAGCCTAGGGACGGAGACTGTTCAGAGACACTGAGCCTAGGAACGGAGACTGTTCAGAGACACTGAGCCTAGGGACGGAGACTGTTCAGAGACACTGAGCTAAGGGACGGAGACTGCTCAGAGACACTGAGCTAAGGGACTGAGACTGTTCAAAGACACTACACTGAGCTAAGGGACGGAGACTGTTCAGAGACACTGAGCCTATGGACGGAGACTGTTCAGAGACACTGAGCTAAGGGACGGAGACTGTTCAGAGACACTACACTGAGCTAAGGGACGGAGACTGTTCAGAGACACTGAGCCTAGGGACGGAGACTGTTCAGAGACACTGAGCCTAGGGACTGAGACTGTTCAGAGACACTACACTGAGCTAAGGGACTGAGACTGTTCAGAGACACTACACTGAGCTAAGGGACTGAGACTGTTCAGAGACACTGAGCCTAGGGACGGAGACTGTTCAGAGACACTGAGCCTAGGGACGGAGACTGTTCAGAGACACTACACTGAGCTAAGGGACTGAGACTGTTCAGAGACACTACACTGAGCTAAGGGACGGAGACTGTTCAGAGACACTACACTGAGCTAAGGGACGGAGACTGCTCAGAGACACTGAGCTAAGGGACTGAGACTGTTCAGAGACACTACACTGAGCTAAGGGACGGAGACTGCTCAGAGACACTGAGCTAAGGGACGGAGACTGTTCAGAGACACTTTAAACTGTTCTAACTGCGTAATAATCCGTGTTAGTTTACGATAAGCACTTCATTGATCTCAGTGTGAAATGTTTGCGTTGCAGCAGCAGCGTAAAAACACAAGGCATTGCACATGAGAAATTAAAAGAGTCAAACAGTTAATAAATCTCAAATAGAAATAAAAGACCAACGTTCAAAAGACAGCAGCATTTGATCAGGCTTAAAGCCAGCCTTCCTTCAGACGGGGCGATGCTCCTCTGACGTCAACATGTGTCTTTGACTGCGCACATATTTGATATACATTTGTTTTATATTCTGGATTGTGGGAAACGGTGTCTCGATCTCTGTACACACAAAGCGGGAGATTGATGTAGAGGCTCCTCCTCCCTTTCCTCCGTCAACAGCACTGGAGAACATCAGAGAGCACCGGAGAACATCACAGAGCAGCGGAGAACATCAGAGAGCACCGGAGAACATCAGGGAGCAGCGGAGAACATCAGAGAGCACCGGAGAACATCAGGGAGCAGCGGAGAACATCAGAGAGCACCGGAGAACATCAGAGAGCACCGGAGAACATCAGAGAGCACCGGAGAGCATCACAGAGCACCGGAGAACAAACACACACTTTCTCAAACTGGTCTTTTTTTTTTATTTTGGAAGCAGAAATTCAAACCAAATGAAACATGAAAGTTCATGAACTACAAAACATACAAAATAAAGTGAAGAAGGGGCGGCGTCATAGGGGTCTACATGTTGTCTTCATCGGAGTCATCCTCCTCCTCCAGAGAGTCCTGCAACACAACAACACTGTCAGTCTGTGTGTGTACCTGTGAGAGTGTGTGTGAGACAGTGTGTGTGAGACAGTGTGTGTGAGACAGTGTGTGTGAGAGAGTGTGTGTGAGAGAGAGTGTGTGTGAGAGAGTGTGTGTGAGAGAGAGTGTGTGTGAGTGATCAGACAGCCAAGAGGATATGACATCACAGGAGTTCAGCTTTTAAGCGAAACCTCTGACTCTCATCATCCCACCCTGCAGACTGTGAGGTGTGTGTCTGTGAGGTGTGTGTGTGTGTGTGTGTGTGAGGTGTGTGTGGTGTGTGTGAGAGTGTGAGTGTGTGTGTGAGTGTGTGTGTGTGTGTGTGTGGTGTGTGTGTGTGTGTGAGGTGTGTGTGTGGTGTGTCTATGTGTGTGTGTGTGAGGTAGGTGTGTGTGTGAGTGTGTGTGTGAGGTAGGTGTGTGTGTGGTAGGTGTGTGTGTGTGTGTGTGTGTGTGTGTGGTGTGTGTGGTGTGTGAGGTGTGTGGGTGTGAGGTGTGTGGGTGTGAGGTGTGTGGGTGTGTGGGTGTGTGGGTGTGAGGTGTGTGGGTGTGAGGTGTGTGGGTGTGAGGGTGTGAGGTGTGTGGGTGTGAGGTGTGTGGGTGTGAGGTGTGTGGGTGTGAGGTGTGTGGGTGTGTGGGTGTGTGTGTGAGGTGTGTGTGTGTGAGGTGTGTGGGTGTGTGGGTGTGTGTGTGTGTGTGTGTGTGGGTGTGTGTGTGTGTGTGTGTGAGGTGTGTGTCACCTTGGCGTATTTCTCCGCCTCCTCTCTAACGTCTTTGGGAACGAGCTGGTGTCGTCCGTCTGTGACTGAGGAGAGAGAGACAGAGTTTACTTCAAATTCAACGAGCTAACCGCTAACAGAGTTTACATCCCATAATGAGCTGGCAGCGGATTGGTCAGACAGCCAAGAGAAGGTGTGACATCACAGGATATCAGCAGTTTTAGCGAAACCGTTCTCATCTTCATCACTCCTCCCCGACAGCCAATCACAGGACACATACAGCCTGAGCACACCTGAGTCACTGTTAACTCACTAACACCTGTTCCCATGGTTACCTGTGTTCCTGAGGGTTAAAGGGAGCTACTGTAATGCTACCAATCGTTTCTGTAACATTTCTTTTTTAGTAAAACTGTTTATTTATGATGTTGTTTAATAAATATTAAAGACAGGTAGAGAGAGGACAGAAGAAGAAACGCAGCGCTGTGATTGGTGGACTCACCCTCTCCCACCCAGCTGAGCTCCAGCTCGAAGGCCTTGTCCTTCACCTCGTCGTGCACGATATAGATTCTGCAAACACACAGAGAACGTGTAAATCTAAACGGGTTCTGGTGCGAGAGCTAACCGCTAATGCTAACAGAGTTTATATCCCATAATGAGCTGGCAGCGGATTGGTCAGACAGCCAAGAGAAGGTGTGACATCACAGGATATCAGCAGTTTTAGCGAAACCGTTCTCATCTTCATCACTCCTCCCCGACAGCCAATCACAGGACACATACAGCCTGAGCACACCTAAGTAAGCTGGTTCTGGATCTGTGAACAACGAGCTAACGCTAACTGAGTTTACAGTTACACTATGATGCATTCAGGCTCTATTCAGTAAAAACGAGAGTTGGCCAAATGTTATATTATTTCAAATGTACTGATGTCTGCCGTTCTGTGTCAATAAAGGTTAGTTTGGATGTTTCAAATGTACTGATGTCTGCTGTTCTGTATCAATAAAGGTTAGTTTGGATGTTTCAAATGTACTGATGTCTGCTGTTCTGTATCAATAAAGGTTAGTTTGGATGTTTCAAATGTAATGATGTCTGCTGTTCTGTATCAATAAAGGTTAGTTTGGATGTTTCAAATGTACTGATGTCTGCTGTTCTGTATCAATAAAGGTTAGTTTGGATGTTTCAAATGTAATGATGTCTGCTGTTCTGTGTCAATAAAGGTTAGTTTGGATGTTTCAAATGTACTAATGTCTGCTGTTGTGTCAATAAAGGTTAGCTTTGGATGTTTACTCACATTTTAGCGACCTCTTTCACGACCTCCCTGCACGTCATGTCCTTCATCTGAAACACACACCTCAGTTAATGAAAGGAAACATGTTTCTGTTACATCCCATAATGAGCTGGAGGTGAGCTGGCAGCGGATTGGTCAGACAGCCAAGAGAAGGTGTGACATCACAGGATATCAGCAGTTTTAGCGAAACCGTTCTCATCTTCATCACTCCTCCCCGACAGCCAATCACAGCCTCAGATTCTCTCTAAACACAGCTGTCTGCTCACCTGAGTCACGTGACCGGCCCAGCTTCCTCTCTGCACCTGGTGAATGATCAGTTATTGATTAGCTTCAGATGCTAATTCTCACCTGCAGTTTCTCGATCTCAGTCTTCGCTGCTTGCTTAGCCTTCCCGATCGCACAGCCCCAATAACCCTGAGGAGAGAGAGCTCTTCATCATCATCATCACTGTTCAATAACAGCTTTATTACATTCAGCATGACAGTAAAGTGTTTCCGTTACATCCCATAATGAGCTGGCAGCGGATTGGTCAGACAGCCAAGAGAAGGTGTGACATCACAGGATATCAGCAGTTTTAGCGAAACCGTTCTCATCTTCATCACTCCTCCCCGACAGCCAATCACAGGACAGATAGAGCCTGAGGACACCTGAGCACCTGATACATCCCATAATAATACTGATGTAACTCACGTGAGAGATGCCTGAGGGGTCGACCATGTAGAGCTGAGGACCATCGTCTTTATCATAAGAGCCCAGGATGAAGCTAGACACACAGATATATCTTTCTTTAATACGTGGAAGCTCTGATTTCATGTGTCGTGAGTGAGAGACAGAGTGTGAGTGAGAGAGAGAGTGTCGTGAGAGAGAGTGTGAGTGAGAGAGTATGTGTGAGAGTGTGTGAGAGTGGTCAGACAGCCAAGAGGATATGACATCACAGGAGTTCAGCTTTTTAAGCGAAACCTCTGACTCTCATCATCCCACCCTGCCGACTGAGGTTTAAATAGTCCTGCAGTCCCTGAACGCAGCACGCTCAGTAAGTCAGCCGATGTCCCTGAACGCAGCACGCTCAATAAGTCAGCCGATGTCCCTGAACGCAGCACTCAGTAAGTCAGACGATGTCCCTGAACGCATCACACTCAGTGACTCAGATGATGTCCCTGAATGCATCACGCTCAGTGACTCAGATGATGTCCCTGAACGCATCACGCTCAGTGACTCAGATGATGTCCCTGAACGCAGCACGCTCAGTGAATCAGCTGATGTCCCTGAACGCAGCACGCTCAGTGAATCAGCTGATGTCCCTGAACGCAGCACGCTCAGTAAATAAGCCGATGTCCCTGAACGCAGCACACTCAGTAAGTCAGCCGATGTCCCTGAACGCAGCACACTCAGTAAGTCAGCCGATGTCCCTGAATGCAGCACGCTCAGTAAGTCAGACGATGTCCCTGAACGCAGCACGCTCACTGAATCAGATGATGTCCCTGAACGCATCATGCTCAGTGAATCAGATGATGTCCCTGAACGCAGCATGCTCAGTGAATCAGATGATGTCCCTGAACGCAGCATGCTCAGTGAATCAGATGATGTCCCTGAACGCAGCATGCTCAGTGAATCAGCTGATGTCCCTGAACGCAGCACGCTCAGTAAATAAGCCGATGTCCCTGAACGCAGCACTCAGTAAGTCAGCCGATGTCCCTGAATGCATCATGCTCAGTGAATCAGATGATGTCCCTGAACGCAGCATGCTCAGTGAATCAGATGATGTCCCTGAACGCAGCATGCTCAGTGAATCAGCTGATGTCCCTGAATGCACCATGCTCAGTGAATCAGCTGATGTCCCTGAATGCACCATGCTCAGTGAATCAGATGATGTCCCTGAACGCAGCACGCTCAGTGAATCAGCTGATGTCTCTGAACGCATCATGCTCAGTGAATCAGATGATGTCCCTGAATGCATCACTCAGAGTGCAGTAACTCACCTGCAGCCGAACGGCCTCACAGCGCTGTACAGAGTGTAGGCGTGCACATACATGGCCACTCTCTCTGACAGGTGCTGAAACCAGAGGAGACACTGTTAGCTTAGCATCAACCAGAGGAGACACTGTTAGCTTAGCATCAACCAGAGGAGACACTATTAGCTTAGCATCAGCTGCACCAGAGATCACATGAGTAAGAGCCGCACCTTGAGGGGAATGTCGTGTCCGTAGCTCGATCTGAAGCTGGAAGCTTCCTCTCTCGCCACTTCAGAGAGAGAGCGAGCATCAGCTAGCAGCCCAGCTACCGCCTAGAGAGAGAGGACGAGAGAGTTATTCAAGAGAGGGTATTAAGGAACTACAGCACGGTCACATGACTTCACCACCGCTAAGCTAAAGGAGGATAATGTTGGGCTATAAAGGAACTACAGCACGGTCACATGACCTCACCACCGCTAAGCTAAAGGAGGCTAATGTTGGGCTTTAAAGGAACTACAGCACGGTCACATGACTTCACCACCGCTAAGCTAAAGGAGGCTAATGTTGGGCTTTAAAGGAACTACAGCACGGTCACATGACTTCAGTACCGCTAAGCTAAAGGAGGCTAATGTTGGGCTTTAAAGGAACTACAGCACGGTCACATGACTTCACCACCGCTAAGCTAAAGGAGGCTAATGTTGGGCTTTAAAGGAACTACAGCACGGTCACATGACTTCAGTACCGCTAAGCTAAAGGAGGCTAATGTTGGGCTTTAAAGGAACGACAGCACGGTCACATGACTTCAACAAGCTAACCGCTAATGCTAACAGAGTTTAAATCCCATAATGAGCTGGCAGTGGATTGGTCAGACAGCCAAGAGAAGGTGTGACATCACAGGATATCAGCAGTTTTAGCGAAACCGTTCTCATCTTCATCACTCCTCCCCGACAGCCAATCACAGGAGAGATACAGCCTGAGCACACCTGAGTCACTATTAACTCACCAACACCTGTTCCCAGGGTTACTTGTGTTTATGAGCAGTAAAGGCAGCTACTGTAATGCTATCACATGACTTCCCGTCATCACCGCTAAGCTAAAGGTGGCTAATGTGTGTGTGTGGTTACCATGCCGACGTGTCTGTCGATGTTGAAGATGCGTTTGTTGGAGCCCTGCTCGTACAGTTTGGACAGAACAAGCTTCTCCACCCCGAACACAACGCCATCCTTACAGCGGATAGCGATGGCCGTGCTGAAAACAAACACATCAGTTAATGCCGGTAAACATGTTTCTGTTACATCCCATAATGAGCTGGAGGTGAGCTGGCAGCGGATTGGTCAGACAGCCAAGAGAAGGTGTGACATCACAGGATATCAGCATTTTTAGCGAAACCGTTCTCATCTTCATCACTCCTCCCCGACAGCCAATCACAGCGCCCCTGAGTCATGTGACCACGTGGTTATTTACCTGCTGTTCTCCACGGCCTTCATGGCATACTCCACCTGAAACACCCGTCCATCTGGAGAGAAGGTGGAGGCGGACAGATCGTACTGCAGGACACACAGTTAATACATTAATATATATACAGTGCAGATGCAAAATAACACCAAGTATAAATCCATAAGGTTCTGATTCTGTGACACCATCAAATGTCCGGGGTCAATCTGCTGCTTTGTAGATGCATTGTTTGAAATGTCCTAATAAATAGTTTGAGACGTAATAACATTTTAAGGTGTTTAACTTGTGAAAAAAACCTGAAGTCCAGACAAGGAGCCAATTAAAAACCACTTAGTGTTTTATATTCTTATCAATGTAAAATTGGGACAAAATTATTCATTCATAATGTTGGGCTATAAAGGAACTACAGCACGGTCACATGACTTCAACGAGCTAACCGCTAATGCTAACAGAGTTAACATCCCATAATGAGCTGGAGGTGAGCTGGCAGCGGATTGGTCAGACAGCCAAGAGAAGGTGTGACATCACAGGATATCAGCAGTTTTAGCGAAACCGTTCTCATCTTCATCACTCCTCCCGACAGCCAATCACAGCCCCCCAGAGTCATGTGACCCCGTGGTGAGTTACACACCTCCCCGACAGCCAATCACAGACCCCCTGAGTCATGTGACCCTTACACGACTCTTAAACCGGACATGGAGCCATTTAGTGTTTTATATTAATTAAAACTTGGGACAAACTCATTAATTTGCAGCTGAAAACATGACCTGTAGAACGACTCGAGCCATGTGTTCTCTACTGTAGATCAATCTGAACACACGGCTGCTATAACTGAGTCAGATCTAACTGAATGAAGCTCATGTGTCTGCACAGCTCTCATGATGATTACAAGTGAGTTAAAGTATATTTAAGGTAGAATGAAGGCTGATTGAACAGACACTTCAAAGATAACATTTATATCATGGATAAACTTCACAGTTTGAAACTGATGTGTGTCTAAAGGGAGTTTGGTTTTGAGCTAGCAGCTAGCATGGAGCCTGCCTATGTATTTGCTGACTCATTGATATTCCTGAAGTTACTCTGAAATATATTTAGAAACAGAGAGGTGTGTTTTATTAAGTGTTACCTGTAAATTGTATCTGCATTAAATCTGTTTCAGAGGGTACAATGAGGGGCCTCTGCCCAGCTGTAATGAGGATTTGAGGTGAGTTAAAGTCTATTTGAGGTGAATTAAAGTCTATTTGAGGTGAATTAAAGTCTATTTGAGGTGAGCTAAAGTCTATTTGAGGTGAATTAAAGTCTATTTGAGGTGAGCTAAAGTCTATTTGAGGTGAATTAAAGTCTATTTGAGGTGAGTTAAAGTCTATTTGAGGTGAGTTAAAGTCTATTTGAGGTGAGCTAAAGTCTATTTGAGGTGAATTAAAGTCTATTTGAGGTGAATTAAAGTCTATTTGAGGTGAATTAAAGTCTATTTGAGGTGAGCTAAAGTCTATTTGAGGTGAGCTAAAGTCTATTTGAGGTGAATTAAAGTCTATTTGAAGTGAATTAAAGTCTATTTGAGGTGAATTAAAGTCTATTTGAGGTGAATTAAAGTCTATTTGAGGTGAATTAAAGTCTATTTGAGGTGAGTTAAAGTCTATTTGAGGTACTATGAAGGCTGATTGAACAGAAACACTGAGAACCGAAAAGAGAAAGATGAAATATAAAAATCAGGGATAAACCACTCGTCCCGTTTCAACACGAGGCCAGGCAACGTGTTTCACTAAATTAGAAACATAAGGAATGGAGCAGCAGACATGCATTATAAAAAAGGTCATTTAAAAAACTGCGATTAACACGCAAAGAGAATACAAATAAATAAAACACGATAATATATTAAAACATGACTAACGTAGAAACGGAGCCTGGATGTGAGCTAACAGTTAGCATCTGTTTATTTACTCATATATTCCTAAAGTTAATAATTGTATGAAGACAGAGAGAGATGCGTTTAATTCATGGTCTTTTAATGAAAGTATTATCTACAAACTGAAACTCAACTAAGTATAAAAACGGAACGCTTTCGTTTTCGCTTAAGCTTCAGTTAGCTCATTATGTTGATTTAAAGTGTATTCATTTCTGTTTAAGGGAGTATCATGACGGCCAATTACATTAGAGCAGTTAAAAGAGAACAAAGAAACTGTTAAAGTATATAAATTAGGGATTAATTTTAGCGACACATCTCAAAACTGTTTATTTCTAAAGAGAGTTTGGTTGCGAGCTAACAGCTAACAGTTAGCATGGAGTCTTATTTATTTGCTGACTTATTTATGTTCCTAAAGTTACTCATTATATGTAAATACAATAGAGACATGTGTATAATTTTAAGTTATCTATAAAAGTACAGATGAAATTAATATTAAAACTGTGAATGCTGTCATTTCTCTTGTTATCTCCTGTTAGCTTGCGTTAGCATGCCTCGTTGTGACTCAGCAGGCTAACACGCTAGCTCGCATGCTACATGGTATAATGAACGGGTTTTAAGAGTGGATACTCCCAGTAAAGGGTATATTCCCAGTAGAGTGTAAACTCCCAGTAAAAGAGGGTGAAACGGGGACAAATTGAGAAAGTTAAAGGTAAACTCACCCCGGTTCCGATGGAGCTCATTTTCTCTCAGACTCTGATCCAGCGAAGCTTCTCATCGGTCGCTCCGCACTGCTTCCGACTGCCCCTCCACAATAAGAGCCTTGAGTTTCAAAATAAAACTCTATATCCTCTCTTCTTCTTCGGGGTTCCCGCGGTTAGGATGGTTAGGATCCAGTTTAATGACGCGTTGCCGCCACCGGTCGGCTCCAGAGGGAATATACCCACAGTTCACTTTCTCAATCCTTCACAACAACAGCCAATTAAAATAAATAAAATAACACCTCAAATCCTGTAAAACAACCTATGATGGGAATGTACAGTGATTCAATATATATGTAGGTTTCCTGGCTTTGAAATGTTCTCAGACAGAAGGGTGTCATATTTATCATAGGGGTGTAATTAACATGCTGCGCTTCCCCTTCTGTCTGTGCACCCTAAACCTAAACTCAGTCAGGTTTCAGTCTGATAACATAAAGTAACTCAGTCAGGTTTCAGTCTGATAACATAAAGTAACTCAGTCAGGTTTCAGTCTGATAACATAAAGTAACTCAGTCTGATAACATAAAGTAACTCAGTCAGGTTTCAGTCTGATAACATAAAGTAACTCAGTCAGATAACATAAAGTAACTCAGTCAGGTTTCAGTCTGATAACATAAAGTAACTCAGTCTGATAACATAAAGTAACTCAGTCTGATAACATAAAGTAACTCAGTCTGATAACATAAAGTAACTCAGTCAGGTTTCAGTATTTTTTTTAAATACATGTATTTAATTCATTTTTAAATCCATGGAAAACATCTTATTTTGAAAGCAGTGGAACCCGAGACATCAAAAGTAGTTTTGTTATAATTTACATTGTTTAAAACAGGAGGTTAGTGTGTGTGAGCGGGGACGTTCACTTTAACAATAACACATAAAACCTTCAGGTTCCTCTGAACACTTTAGAGCGAAGCACAAACTGTTTAATCATGTGATCACAACCTCCACCAATCACAGCCAGGCAACTCCGTACAATGAGTGGGCTAACGTTAGCTCAAGGTGTTAGCAGACGGACGGTAACATTAGCACAACAACAATAACAACAACAGGTTCTTGTGATAACTTCTGCTAACAGGATTAGCGTTGCTGGCTAATATGAGCTCACAGTTACAGCTGATCATGTTGTTGTTTACCTCGGTGTTCCCGGGGGAGGTCATGTGACTTTATTTACACCAATGAACACGTTATAGTCAAAGAGGACTTCCTGTTCTCTCTGAGGAAGAGGAGGGAGACTTCCTGTTCTCTCTCTCTGCTCCTCTGTGTCGCCTGCCCTCAGTCAGCGGATGGGGGCGGGGCTTGTGGAGGGGGTGTGTCCTGATGGAGGGGGCGGAGTTAGGTGTTTCCCTTCAGGACGCCCATACAGCTCTGCAGCAGCTGGAGGTTCCCCTACACACACACACACACACACACACACACACACACACACACACACACACACACACACACACACACACACACACACACACACACACACACACACACACACACACACACACACACACACACACACACACACACACACACACACACACACACACACACACACACACACACACACACACACACACACACACACACACACACACACACACACACACACACACACACACACACACACACACAGCTAAAACTCAGAGAGCTGCTCTCTCTAAACACACTCAAAGCTACTCTGATGCCCTTCACACCAACGCGGTTCCCGTTCTAGCTCCGTGCTATTCACTGTCTGACTGTCACACAAGCAGCTGATACATCCCCACCCCCCCCTGAAGTGAATGTGTGTCAGGCTGAATTGACGCTGTTTGGTATCTTGCTGTTATGAAAGTGTCTCTGGTATAAAATGGCTGATGTTACCATAGCAACCGAAGCTAAACTGAATATCTTGACTACTTGTTGCGGTTTTCTTAATTGATTCCATCCGATAGCTGCTATAATACAAAACAAAACGTCTGCCTCTCTCCACAATGATCAATGACAGTGAACGATGGTCAGAGTAAGGTACAAACAAACAGAATCACACGAAGCCTGCTTAGTGCTGCCCGACTTTAGAAAGTGTGTGGTTTGCTCAGCACTACTGCTTGTTACAACTTTCATTTGCCGTACTCGCCATAAACTGTTAGCTCAGGTTAATCTCGCCCCCCTCCTACGTAAGCGTGACGTATGCGGTGCTTGTTTCTAGGCCGAAATGTCTTTTGGTGCTTGAAAAGCTCCGGGTTTCAGAGCTTAGAGCCGGCTCCCTGCGGTGTGAAAAGGAAAAACCGGTGCTTTTCAGGCTCCAGCTCCGAACCGGCCCTGAAACCGCGTTGGTGTGAAAGCCCCATAACTGACCTTGAAGCAGACGTTGTGTCAGAGTTCCCGTTAGAATATTTTTTCGCCGGTCAACATGTCCGTTAAAGTTTCACTCTTATGGACAACATTTTAAAAGTGCCGGTCAAAGGTCTTCTTTGTTATTTATTGAGCTTTAAAGCAAATTGATATGATTCGATATTAAACAAACTAACAATAGTAGATGAACTACATTATTCAAAAGTGTTCAGAAATGTATAATAACACGGGAATAATAAACGGAGCGCTCTCTCTCTCTCCTGACAGCCCGTCAGTATCATGCAGCTCGCGGATCCAGTAATGAGTGACCCGACAGTGAAACTAAACATATCTATAACTAGTTACGGTAGTTTGAGAGGTCATTAAAATAGCTACGTGTGATATTCTAACCTGAAGTGTGTGTTTTGTCCGCTCACCGCTGCATGTGATCATGCAGAGCTGCGTGTCGACTCGTTAGCAGCAGCTGATCTCTCTCTCCCGTCAGATTAGACTTCACTCTCGTTTATGTCCATATCGATCAGATCCAGCTAGTTCTAGCTAATGATATGACTACCTGCTTATTAAAAGACACCTAAACAATAAGTGTTGCTATGCAACCGAGTGAGGCCACAAAGTATAGCGCAGCATTATGCATTTGTTTACATGCCCACCGGAACCCCGAGGCATTAGCAACAGATCAACGCAGAATCAACCCAGACAGGACATCTCTTTCTCCACATTAAGTGTTAGACATTAGAATGGACTATTCTTGTCTGTCACATACTCGGTATTAAAATAGCTACGTGTGATATTCTAACCTGAAGTGTGTGTTTTGTTCCGCTCACCGCTGCATGTGATCATAATGGTAATTACCGGTCATAGTTCGGTAATTACCGGCTAACGGGAACTCTGCGTTGTGTGTGTAAATGCTTTGGCTAACTGTTGTGAGTCTTGTTGACGTTGTGTGTGTGGAGGTAGAGGAGGACTCACCTTGGCGTGTTTCAGCTCCAGCTCAGCCAGCTCCACCAGGTTCTTCCTGAACGCTGACACTCGTCTCGTCTTAAAGTCTATCAGCTCTGTAACAACACAACATCACATATCACTGGGGGCAGTTCCCAACACATCATGAGATGTGATCAGGTGTGTGTGTGTGTGTGTGTGTGTGTGTGTGTGTGTGTGTGTGTGTGTGTGTGTGTGTGTGTGTGTGTGTGTGTGTGTGTGTGTGTGTGTGTGTGTGTGTGTGTGTGTGTGTACCCTGCTTGGCGGACTCTGAGATCTTCTCAAACTTGTGGCAGCAGAGCTGCTGGCTGGTCTCCGCCTGCAGGACGTCTCTGTTCTTCGCTCTAGATTTATCCAGAGCTTTGTTCGCATTCTCATAATCCACCAGAGCCCGACTCCTGCGGTACAGCAGGTCCTACAGGACATACAAATATATATTAAGGAACACTGAGATGCTCCTGTGGTACAGCAGGTCCTACAGGACATACAAATATATATTAAGGAACACTGAGAGGCTCCTGTGGTACAGCAGGTCCTACAGGACATACAAATATATATTAAGGAACACTGAGAGGCTCCTGCGGTACAGCAGGTCCTACAGGACATAATCATATATATTAAGGAACACTGAGAGGCTCCTGCGGTACAGCAGGTCCTACAGGACATACAAATATATATTAAGGAACACTGAGAGGCTCCTGCGGTACAGCAGGTCCTACAGGACATAATCATATATATTAAGGAACACTGAGAGGCTCCTGCGGTACAGCAGGTCCTACAGGACATAATAATATATATTAAGGAACACTGAGAGGCTCCTGCGGTACAGCAGGTCCTACAGGACATAATAATATATATTAAGGAACACTGAGATGCTCCTGCGGTACAGCAGGTCCTACAGGACATAATAATATATATTAAGGATCACAGAGAGGCTCCTGCAGGTCCTACAGGACATACAAATATATATTAAGGAACACAGAGGCTCCTGCGGTACAGCAGGTCCTACAGGACATAATAATATATGTAATATTAAGGAACACTGAGAGGCTCCTGCAGGTCCTAAACCAACATGATATTATAGATAATATAATATTAACTGAACATATACAACACATTGAGTAGGAGCCAATGAGCGGCAGACAAGAAGTGGGGCAGCTTTCAGAGATGGACCGTGTGTGAACATTAATAATATTAATATAAGTACTAATGCTGTCAAAATCATCGCGTTAACGGCGGTAATTAATTTTTTGAATTAATTGTGTTAAAATATTTAACGCTTTTAACACATGTGCAGAATGGCCCGCCCCATACATCCCACCAGTGGCAGCGCCAGGGTATGGCTGGGGTAGGCTACAGCCATACCAAGAAATGGCTTAGCCTCACCTTAGCCTCACCATGAACAATGATGTTAAAGTAAGCAAATTTAAGTCCGCCAATTCACGCGGAGTAAATCACACAGACAGCAGTTAGTGAGATTGATTTCAGTAGCCACTTGTCTGGAAATACTGAAGACTAGAAATGGTTTTGAAAACTTTTGCCACGAAGTGATCGTCTTCTCAATAGAACATCTTTGATAATGTCTTCTGGCCAATCAGAAGCTTTTCCAGAAGGCGGTTAGATCACCGGACGACAGAGTCGGTCTCCGTGTGCACAGACAGGGCTGCTGTTAACGACGGTCTGTACAACGGAATTGTGCCAAAACTACGCCAACCGGCTGCGGAGGGAGACTCCCCCCCCTTCACTGGAGAACTGCGCAAAAACAGCTGATCACAGCGTCCCCCCCCCGTATTGATAGAAATCAGCACGTAATGAAATAAGAGCCCACGGTGTGATGAGTGATAGGTGTGTGGGCTGTCTTTCATTCTGACACACAGAACAATGTTATAATAAACATACTGTAAGTTAAATGGATATATCCGCCTTCTTTCATTTGTCTTTCCATTCCCACAACAATAAACATAAAGAAATGGCATATTTTGGACATAGTTCGAATGGTGATTAATCTGATTCATTCATTTTTAAGCTCTGATTCATCTGATTAAAAATTGTAATCGTTTGACAGCCCTAATAAGTACCTTAGCGGCCTGGGACTCTCTCAGGTAATACTTCAGCAGGTCGGCCAGCTTCAGGTCTTCATCAGCGGCGACTCGAGACTCGATTTTCTGCAGAAACAGAAACATTAACGTCTGAAGGAGAAAACAGCCGTTTATTCAATAAAAAGATCTGAACTCACCCGGGTCTTCTCAAACAGCTCCGACACTTTGAGGAAGAACCTGCAGACAGGAAGTGATGTCATGAATATATAATAATAATAATAATAATAATGAGTATGATTGAGTGTGTGTGCGTGTGCGTGTGTGTGTGCGCGTGTGCGTGTGTGTGTGTGTGTGCATGTGTGTGTGTGTGTGTGTGTGTGCGTGCGCGTGTGTGCGTGTTCTTACTTGCAGAGGTCGGTGGAGTCCTGCGTTCCTAACGTGTAAAGAGACGAGGCGATTCTGTTGATGTCGTCTGCAGCATCTGACACACACACTGACGTTAGGACACACACAACTACATCTCCCAGCATGCACCTGGGCAGGGGCTCAACCTTACTGGGATATCTTGTTTCAATAGTTACTTTACTTGTATTCTATCTTATCTTTGTTCGTACCTTTGTGAATCCTGTGTTTAACTCTGACCTGTCACCTAACACTCAGGTGAGGCTCTGAAGGGGCGGAGCCTAACACTCAGGTGAGGCTCTGACCTGTCACCTAACACTCAGGTGAGGCTCTGACCTGTCATCTAACACTCAGGTGAGGCTCTGACCTGTCACCTAACACTCAGGTGAGGCTCTTACCTGTCACCTAACACTCAGGTGAGGCTCTGACCTGTCATCTAACACTCAGGTGAGGCTCTGACCTGTCATCTAACACTCAGGTGAGGCTCTGAAGGCTCTGACCTGTCACCTAACACTCAGGTGAGGCTCTGACCTGTCACCTAACACTCAGGTGAGGCTCTGACCTGTCACCTAACACTCAGGTGAGGTTCTGACCTGTCATCTAACACTCAGGTGAGGCTCTGACCTGTCACCTAACACTCAGGTGAGGCTCTGACCTGTCACCTAACACTCAGGTGAGGCTCTGATCTGTCACCTAACACTCAGGTGAGGCTCTGACCTGTCACCTAACACTCAGGTGAGGTTCTGACCTGTCACCTAACACTCAGGTGAGGCTCTGACCTGTCACCTAACACTCAGGTGAGGCTCTGACCTGTCATCTAACACTCAGGTGAGGCTCTGAAGGCTCTGACCTGTCACCTAACACTCAGGTGAGGCTCTGACCTGTCACCTAACACTCAGGTGAGGCTCTGACCTGTCACCTAACACTCAGGTGAGGCTCTGACCTGTCACCTAACACTCAGGTGAGGCTCTGAAGGGGCGGAGCCTAACACTCAGGTGAGGCTCTGACCTGTCACCTAACACTCAGGTGAGGCTCTGACCTGTCATCTAACACTCAGGTGAGGCTCTGACCTGTCACCTAACACTCAGGTGAGGCTCTTACCTGTCACCTAACACTCAGGTGAGGCTCTGACCTGTCATCTAACACTCAGGTGAGGCTCTGACCTGTCATCTAACACTCAGGTGAGGCTCTGAAGGCTCTGACCTGTCACCTAACACTCAGGTGAGGCTCTGACCTGTCACCTAACACTCAGGTGAGGCTCTGACCTGTCACCTAACACTCAGGTGAGGCTCTGACCTGTCACCTAACACTCAGGTGAGGCTCTGACCTGTCACCTAACACTCAGGTGAGGTTCTGACCTGTCATCTAACACTCAGGTGAGGCTCTGACCTGTCACCTAACACTCAGGTGAGGCTCTGACCTGTCACCTAACACTCAGGTGAGGCTCTGATCTGTCACCTAACACTCAGGTGAGGCTCTGACCTGTCACCTAACACTCAGGTGAGGTTCTGACCTGTCACCTAACACTCAGGTGAGGCTCTGACCTGTCACCTAACACTCAGGTGAGGCTCTGACCTGTCATCTAACACTCAGGTGAGGCTCTGAAGGTTCTGACCTGTCACCTAACACTCAGGTGAGGCTCTGAAGGCTCTGACCTGTCACCTAACACTCAGGTGAGGCTCTGACCTGTCACCTAACACTCAGGTGAGGCTCTGACCTGTCACCTAACACTCAGGTGAGGCTCTGACCTGTCATCTAACACTCAGGTGAGGCTCTGAAGGCTCTGACCTGTCACCTAACACTCAGGTGAGGCTCTGACCTGTCACCTAACACTCAGGTGAGGCTCTGAAGGTTCTGACCTGTCATCTAACACTCAGGTGAGGCTCTGACATGTCATCTAACACTCAGGTGAGGCTCTGAAGGCTCTGACCTGTCATCTAACACTCAGGTGAGGCTCTGAAGGCTCTGACCTGTCATCTAACACTCACGTGAGGTTCTGACCTGTCACCTAACACTCAGGTGAGGCTCTGACCTGTCACCTAACACTCAGGTGAGGCTCTGACCTGTCACCTAACACTCAGGTGAGGCTCTGACCTGTCACCTAACACTCAGGTGAGGCTCTGACCTGTCACCTAACACTCAGGTGAGGCTCTGAAGGCTCTGACCTGTCACCTAACACTCAGGTGAGGCTCTGAAGGCTCTGACCTGTCACCTAACACTCAGGTGAGGCTCTGAAGGCTCTGACCTGTCACCTAACACTCAGGTGAGGCTCTGAAGGTTCTGACCTGTCACCTAACACTCAGGTGAGGCTCTGAAGGTTCTGACCTGTCACCTAACACTCAGGTGAGGCTCTGACCTGTCACCTAACACTCAGGTGAGGCTCTGACCTGTCACCTAACACTCAGGTGAGGCTCTGACCTGTCACCTAACACTCAGGTGAGGCTCTGACCTGTCACCTAACACTCAGGTGAGGCTCTGAAGGCTCTGACCTGTCGCTGCTCCAAAGCTTCATCTCACTAGAGCATAGAATAAAAACTATATATAAACATTTAAAGATTGTTACTTTTGTGCGAGCGGATCATCCGGTCCGACTTGGCCGAGGCGTCCTTCACTCGGTTGTGATATTCAAGCAGGAACGTTTTCTCGTGCTCGAAGAAGTCATCAACGTCCTGCTGTGGGAGAGAAGAGAGGGAGAGTGAGTGACAGGTGAGGGGGCAGGGCCTAACGCGCAGGTGAGTGACAGGTAAGGCTCTGAAGGTGAGGCTCTGAAGGGACAGGGCCTAACGGTCAGGTGAGGCTCTGAAGGGACAGGGCCTAACGCTCAGATGAGGCTCTGAAGGGACAGGGCCTAACGCTCAGATGAGGCTCTGAAGGGACAGGGCCTAACGGTCAGGTGAGGCTCTGAAGGGACAGGGCCTAACGGTCAGGTGAGGCTCTGAAGGGACAGGGCCTAACGGTCAGGTGAGGCTCTGAAGGGACAGGGCCTAACGGTCAGGTGAGGCTCTGAAGGGACAGGGCCTAACGCTCAGGTGAGGCTCTGAAGGGACAGGGCCTAACGGTCAGGTGAGGCTCTGAAGGGACAGGGCCTAACGGTCAGGTGAGGCTCTGAAGGGACAGGGCCTAACACTCAGGTGAGGCTCTGAAGGGACAGGGCCTAACACTCAGGTGAGGCTCTGAAGGGACAGGGCCTAACACTCAGGTGAGGCTCTGAAGGCACAGGGCCTAACGCTCAGGTGAGGCTCTGAAGGCACAGGGCCTAACACTCAGGTGAGGCTCTGAAGGGACAGGGCCTAACACTCAGGTGAGGCTCTGAAGGGACAGGGCCTAACGCTCAGGTGAGGCTCTGAAGGGACAGGGCCTAACACTCAGGTGAGGCTCTGAAGGGACAGGGCCTAACACTCAGGTGAGGCTCTGAAGGGACAGGGCCTAACACTCAGGTGAGGCTCTGAAGGGACAGGGCCTAACGCTCAGGTGAGGCTCTGAAGGGACAGGGCCTAACACTCAGGTGAGGCTCTGAAGGGACAGGGCCTAACACTCAGGTGACACTCTGAAGGGACAGGGCCTACCGCTCAGATGAGGCTCTGAAGGGACAGGGCCTAACGCTCAGATGAGGCTCTGAAGGGACAGGGCCTACCGCTCAGATGAGGCTCTGAAGGGACAGGGCCTAACGCTCAGATGAGGCTCTGAAGGGACAGGGCCTAACGCTCAGATGAGGCTCTGAAGGGACAGGGCCTACCGCTCAGATGAGGCTCTGAAGGGACAGGGCCTAACGCTCAGATGAGGCTCTGAAGGGACAGGGCCTAACGCTCAGGTGAGTCTCTGAAGGGGCGTAGCCTAACGCTCAGGTTAGTCTCTGAAGGGGCGGAGTCTAACACTTAAGTGAGGCTCTGAAGGGACAGGGCCTACCGCTCAGGTGAGGCTCTGAAGGGGCACAGCCTAACGCTCAGGTGAGTCTCTGAAGGGGCGGAGCCTAACGCTCAGGTGAGTCTCTGAAGGGGCAGAGCCTAACGCTCAGGCGAGTCTCTGAAGGGGCGGAGCCTAACGTTCAGGTGAGTCTCTGAAGGGGCGGAGCCTAACTCTCAGGTGAGTCTCTGAAGGGGCAATGCCTAACTCTCAGGTTAGTCTCTTAAGGGGCGGAGCCTAACGCTCAGTTGAGGCTCTGAAGGGGCGTAGCCTAACGCTCAGGTGAGACTCTGAAGCTCACCTTCACTCCGGCCACCAGAACACCATCTGCTGACTTCACAACGTTCTTGAAGAAATCCTCCAGCTTCTCTTTCTTGTTCTTCCCCCGGACACTCAGCTGCAGGAGAGGGAGGAGGGGTCACACAACAACAACAACAACAACAACAACAACAACTGCCCATAGACACAGAACAAAGTGCTCTCTTCTGTTGTCTGGTTTCTAAGTGTGTGTGAACGTGCCAGCAGCCGGGGATCTACAGAAACATGAATATATGTATTGCTTGTTGACGTGGTCAGCAGGTGAGTTCAAACGAGGGATGCACCGAATATTCGGCCACCGAACATTATCGGCCGAAAATGGTTAAAAAGGCCGAATGTCAGAGAACAGGGTTACTTTGATCATGCTCCGCATATTTGTCCGGGTGTTTTGATTTCAAGTGATGGAGTAATCCCGAAGTGGTGAAAGTCTTTGCAGCTACACCCCCTTGAGAGATGTCAGCTGAACACGTTTTACAAATCGCAATCCGCGCCTCTCTCTCTGATATTCTGAAATATCTCCAAGCGGCAGACATGTTGGCTGTGAGCCAGCCGCGAGCGTGGTCGTGAGCCAGCCGCGAGCATGGTTGTGAGCCAGCCGCGAGCATGGTCGTGAGCCAGCCGCGAGCATGGTCGTGAGCCAGCCGCGAGCATGGTCGCGCGCCGTGCTTGTCGCCGCGTTTTGATTACGTCATCACAACAACACGTTAGGTTACCAAACTTATAGGTGCATTTGTTGTTGTTGAAGGCCTGGCTGTTACAGTCTTTATTTACACTAGTTTGTTGTAGGCCTACTGGCCTAGATGTTTATTTGAAAGCACCGTGGCTTTGCTCTGAATGCACTTTGTTCTAGTTATCCTACAGAGAAAAGAAAATGCACTTGATTGGAATGAATGTACTGGATGCATTCAGAAGTGCTGAATAAATGTTTTATGGACCCATAATAGTGATTATTATTTAAGTTAAGTTTTGCCATAATCAGGTAGCTGAACAACATCGGTAAAAAATGTATACATTATAACTATATATATATTTCTATTAATAATTTTCGGCCTTTCGGCTTCGGCCCGCTGTTTCCCATTCGGTGCACCCCTAGTTCAAACAGACTCACGTCCTGGTTGTACTCCAGGAAGACGTGGAAGTTGAGGTCTTTTCGGAGGACAGGATGCGCCGCCACTCGACAGAGGAACACTTCATGCATGGCCACCGTCTTCTTAAAGATGGCCAGGTACTCTCTGAAACGCAGCAGGACAACACTCAGAGACACTCAGCTCAGAGCAGAGAACAGAGACAAATAGAAAGTCGTCCCGTGCGTCTTCTAAGTTTGAGAGAGACTGAAACTATAAACCAAAACATTGAATAAGAGACTCACGCCTCCAGCTCCTGCTTCATCTTGGTGAACTCCTCTTTGGTCATGGAGCCCTCGCCCTCGCCCAGCTTCTGGAGCTTCTCTCTGGACGCATCGAAGTCTGGCCTGGGGGGGGCGGGGGGGATCTGAGGGGAGGAGTGAGTGTTAGTGTCTCTCTCTGTGTGTGTGTGTGTGTGTGTGTGTGTGTGTGTGTGTGTGTGTGTGTGTGTGTGTGTGTGTGTGTGTGTGTGTGTGTGTGTGTGTGTGTGTGTGTGTGTGTGTGTGTCCTCACGATGTATCCTGCGTACTCCTCGTTCTCCACGAAGGAGTCGTGCAGCCAGATGAACTCCTCGTGCTGTCGGACCACCGAGAACTCGTTCTGCTTGAAGTTAGGGAGCGTGCTCTGAGGAATAAATAATCCAGGACGTCAACAACAACATCCAGGATGTCAACAACAACATCCAGGACGTCAACAACAATATCCTGGACGTCAACAACAACATCCAGGACGTCAACAACAACATCCAGGACGTCAACAACAACATCCAGGACGTCAACAACAATATCCAGGACGTCAACAACAATATCCAGGACGTCAACAACAATATCCAGGACGTCAACAACAACATCCAGGACGTCAACAACAACATCCAGGACGTCAACAACAATATCCAGGACGTCAACAACAACATCCAGGACGTCAACAACAACATCCAGGACGTCAACAACAACATCCAGGACGTCAACAACAATATCCAGGACGTCAACAACAACATCCAGGACGTCAACAGCAAAATCCAGGACGCCAACAACAACATCAAGGACGTCAACAACAACATCCAGGACGTCAACAACAATATCCAGGACGTCAACAACAACATCCAGGACGTCAACAGCAAAATCCAGGACGTCAACAACAACATCCAGGACGTCAACAACAACATCCAGGACGTCAACAACAACATCCAGGACGTCAACAGCAAAATCCAGGACGTCAACAGCAAAATCCAGGACGTCAACAGCAAAATCCAGGACGCCAACAACAAACGCATGACAACATCATGTTGATGATCATTTCGTACGAGTGAAACAGACTTGATTTTAAGTAAGATGCCACATCTCTGCTTTAAAGACGTTTTCCATGGATTTAAAAACAAATAAAGAGCATGCATTTAAATGTTTACACGTTTGTCTTTCTATACTTGTTGACAAAGCGTATAAACAAACCTTTAGAGGATAAAGTTCACAGTTGTATTAAAGGTCCCATGTCATGCTTCTCTGGTTCTGACCCGTCCCCTTGTGTTCTGTAGCTTCTGCATGTGAACGCTCTGCAGAGTCTCAAACCCTCAGAGTGCACCCTGTAGGGAGTAACACTCTAACACAGAGAAGACCTGTCTGTCCCAGAACGCCTCCATGGACATCTCTCAAATGACCGGATTGGCTCAAATGGATCCTTGGAGCCCCTCACACACCAGGATCCCGTGGCTAACTAACAGGGAGTCCCATTGACTTGCATAGAGCTCCCTGGTTGGTAATGGACGAGTTGGGATGGTGGAGAAATGCTCTCTGTAGACCCATTCTCTCAGCGATATAAACCTTTCTCTTTCTCAATATCAAGCCTCACTTATTGTTTTTACTTCGGCTGTGAGTGTGTGTGAGCTCAGAATGAGTTTTGCTTGTTCTCGTTGTATCGCAGACCCGGAAACCTGTCTGCTCCTCGCAGCAACAACGAGCCTCTCAACGTCCCGACCAATCAGAGCACAGTTGGCTCACAGGGAGGGGGGAGGGGGGTGGGGGGGTGGCGGGGGGGAGGAGCTCCAACAAGCCGTGTAGGACAGAGAGCGAATACACATACTATACAGAGATGCTGTTTGAGAAACCAATGTGAGTTTGGAGCATGGGACCTTTAACAGTCAGGTTGGTCATCTGACACGGACTGGGTTTACTGATCCATAGATCGAGGTGTTAAAGAGAATCATATGCAGTATATATCATAGTTAAGACTAGCATCACAAGAGCCCTAATCTCTCTCTCTCTCTCTCTCTCTCTCTCTCTCTCTCTCTCTCTCTCTCTCTCTCTCTCTCTCTCTCTCTCTCTCTCTCTCACCTTGGTGTGGACGGTGAACTTGACCTTGTCTCTCTCACTCAGGGCGTCGGAGATGTCCACCTGCAGCGTGGCGTCCGTCTGCAGATCCACGTTCACCGCCCGAGGCTAGAAGAACCACACATCCCATAATTCAACACACATCCCATAATGCACCACAAGTCTCATAATGATTAAAAACCTGTCTGTTGTGAAGTCAATAATCAATACCTGCAGACGTCCCAGAGAGGAGACGGTCAGGGTATTTTAATAACCTTTTTATGTCTTGGTTTAGATTAATTTACTGTTTAGGCTCTGTTGTTGTTGTTGTTGTTGTTGTTTTTAACTTGTAGTAAATGAGGTCTCTCCCTCAGGCCTTATATTGTAGGATAAATCAAGAACATGTATTTCTGTATTTAAGGTTTTTAACTGAGATACATCTGTGTGTTTGTGTGTCATGTGACTCCCTGATGAACACAGTAATGACCTGAAACTGACCGTTAGCCCCTGTTCGCTCAGCTAGCCGTGGAGCTAACGGCCCGCAGCAGCCCGGCTCTGAGTCCGGATTCTGGGTCAGTTTAACGGGCTTAATGACAGCTGACTGACCCACAGCCTGGAGCTGCTGTTAGCATGGAGCTATTGCTAGCAGGGGGGAGCTAACCTGGCTACCAAACAGGAGCTAAAGCTAGGTAGCGTCTTCAGCACAGAGACAGGTATCACAGCGAGGTGTTCAGACAGGTTGACAGACAGACAGGTAACAGGCAGGTAAACAGACAGGTAACAGGCAGGTAACAGGCAGGTAAACAGACAGGTAACAGGCAGGTAACAGGCAGGTGTATCCAGGTGTGTCGCTCACCCCTCGGTCCTCCTCGGAGAGAAAGTCGGGTCCGTCGTCCAGCCCTTCCTGCTGCAGAGAGACAGAAAGAGAGGCTGTTTACACACAGACACACAGACACGGACACACACACAGATAGACAGACACAGCACCGGGGCTCCGGTACCGGGCGGATAACAGCTGATAACAGACAGAACAACAGAGGAAACAACAGGAGAAGAACCCACCATCATGGCTGCTGAGTACGGGTGGAGACGGGAAGCGCGGTGACGTCACGACGCACAGGCCAACGTCATGAAGCAAAACAGGAAGTAGCTTTCAGATCAATATTAGTTTTTATTTATTGTTTTTAATATCAGTGTTTCAGTTAGTGCTAAATATGTTCATGGACATAACAATGACATGTTTAACTCTTAGTGCTTCCCTGCATGTTGTGTAGCATGTTGTGTAGCATGTTGTGTGTTTCTCTGCATGTTGTGTAGCATGTTGTGTAGCATGTTGTGTGTTTCCCTGCATGTTGTGTAGCATGTTGTGTGTTTCTCTACATGTTGTGTAGCATGTTGTGTGTTTCTCTACATGTTGTGTAGCATGTTGTGTAGCATGTTGTGTGTTTCCCTGCATGTTGTGTAGCATGTTGTGTGTTTCCCTACATGTTGTGTGTTTCTCTGTATGTTGTGTGTTTCTCTACATGTTGTGTGTTTCTCTACATGTTGTGTGTTTCTCTACATGTTGTGTGTTTCTCTGTATGTTGTGTGTTTCTCTGTATGTTGTGTGTTTCTCTGTATGTTGTGTGTTTCTCTACATGTTGTGTGTTTCTCTGTATGTTGTGTGTTTCTCTGTATGTTGTGTGTTTCTCTGTATGTTGTGTGTTTCTCTGTATGTTGTGTGTTTCTCTGTATGTTGTGTGTTTCTCTGTATGTTGTGTGTTTCTCTGTATGTTGTGTGTTTCTCTACATGTTGTGTGTTTCTCTGTATGTTGTGTGTTTCTCTACATGTTGTGTGTTTCTCTGCATGTTGTGTGTTTCTCTACATGTTGTGTGTTTCTCTACATGTTGTGTGTTTCTCTACATGTTGTGTGTTTCTCTACATGTTGTGTGTTTCTCTGTATGTTGTGTGTTTCTCTACATGTTGTGTGTTTCTCTGTATGTTGTGTGTTTCTCTACATGTTGTGTGTTTCTCTACATGTTGTGTGTTTCTCTACATGTTGTGTGTTTCTCTGTATGTTGTGTGTTTCTCTACATGTTGTGTGTTTCTCTGCATGTTGTGTGTTTCTCTGTATGTTGTGTGTTTCTCTACATGTTGTGTGTTTCTCTGTATGTTGTGTGTTTCTCTACATGTTGTGTGTTTCTCTGCATGTTGTGTGTTTCTCTACATGTTGTGTGTTTCTCTGTATGTTGTGTGTTTCTCTACATGTTGTGTGTTTCTCTACATGTTGTGTGTTTCTCTACATGTTGTGTGTTTCTCTGTATGTTGTGTGTTTCTCTGTATGTTGTGTGTTTCTCTGTATGTTGTGTGTTTCTCTACATGTTGTGTGTTTCTCTGTATGTTGTGTGTTTCTCTACATGTTGTGTGTTTCTCTACATGTTGTGTGTTTCTCTGTATGTTGTGTGTTTCTCTACATGTTGTGTGTTTCTCTACATGTTGTGTGTTTCTCTGCATGTTGTGTGTTTCTCTGTATGTTGTGTGTTTCTCTGTATGTTGTGTGTTTCTCTACATGTTGTGTGTTTCTCTGCATGTTGTGTGTTTCTCTGTATGTTGTGTGTTTCTCTGTATGTTGTGTGTTTCTCTGTATGTTGTGTGTTTCTCTGTATGTTGTGTGTTTCTCTACATGTTGTGTGTTTCTCTGTATGTTGTGTGTTTCTCTACATGTTGTGTGTTTCTCTACATGTTGTGTGTTTCTCTACATGTTGTGTGTTTCTCTACATGTTGTGTGTTTCTCTACATGTTGTGTGTTTCTCTGTATGTTGTGTGTTTCTCTGTATGTTGTGTGTTTCTCTACATGTTGTGTGTTTCTCTGTATGTTGTGTGTTTCTCTACATGTTGTGTGTTTCTCTGCATGTTGTGTGTTTCTCTACATGTTGTGTGTTTCTCTGTATGTTGTGTGTTTCTCTACATGTTGTGTGTTTCTCTACATGTTGTGTGTTTCTCTACATGTTGTGTGTTTCTCTGTATGTTGTGTGTTTCTCTGTATGTTGTGTGTTTCTCTACATGTTGTGTGTTTCTCTACATGTTGTGTGTTTCTCTGTATGTTGTGTGTTTCTCTACATGTTGTGTGTTTCTCTACATGTTGTGTGTTTCTCTACATGTTGTGTGTTTCTCTACATGTTGTGTGTTTCTCTACATGTTGTGTGTTTCTCTACATGTTGTGTGTTTCTCTACATGTTGTGTGTTTCTCTACATGTTGTGTGTTTCTCTGTATGTTGTGTGTTTCTCTGTATGTTGTGTGTTTCTCTACATGTTGTGTGTTTCTCTACATGTTGTGTGTTTCTCTGTATGTTGTGTGTTTCTCTACATGTTGTGTGTTTCTCTGTATGTTGTGTGTTTCTCTGTATGTTGTGTGTTTCTCTACATGTTGTGTGTTTCTCTGTATGTTGTGTGTTTCTCTACATGTTGTGTGTTTCTCTGTATGTTGTGTGTTTCTCTACATGTTGTGTGTTTCTCTACATGTTGTGTGTTTCTCTGTATGTTGTGTGTTTCTCTACATGTTGTGTGTTTCTCTGTATGTTGTGTGTTTCTCTGTATGTTGTGTGTTTCTCTACATGTTGTGTGTTTCTCTACATGTTGTGTGTTTCTCTGTATGTTGTGTGTTTCTCTACATGTTGTGTGTTTCTCTGTATGTTGTGTGTTTCTCTGTATGTTGTGTGTTTCTCTACATGTTGTGTGTTTCTCTGTATGTTGTGTGTTTCTCTACATGTTGTGTGTTTCTCTACATGTTGTGTGTTTCTCTGCATGTTGTGTGTTTCTCTGTATGTTGTGTGTTTCTCTACATGTTGTGTGTTTCTCTACATGTTGTGTGTTTCTCTACATGTTGTGTGTTTCTCTACATGTTGTGTGTTTCTCTACATGTTGTGTGTTTCTCTACATGTTGTGTGTTTCTCTACATGTTGTGTGTTTCTCTACATGTTGTGTGTTTCTCTGTATGTTGTGTGTTTCTCTGCATGTTGTGTGTTTCTCTACATGTTGTGTGTTTCTCTGCATGTTGTGTGTTTCTCTACATGTTGTGTGTTTCTCTACATGTTGTGTGTTTCTCTACATGTTGTGTGTTTCTCTACATGTTGTGTGTTTCTCTACATGTTGTGTGTTTCTCTACATGTTGTGTGTTTCTCTACATGTTGTGTGTTTCTCTACATGTTGTGTGTTTCTCTACATGTTGTGTGTTTCTCTACATGTTGTGTGTTTCTCTGCATGTTGTGTGTTTCTCTACATGTTGTGTGTTTCTCTACATGTTGTGTGTTTCTCTACATGTTGTGTGTTTCTCTACATGTTGTGTGTTTCTCTGTATGTTGTGTGTTTCTCTGTATGTTGTGTGTTTCTCTACATGTTGTGTGTTTCTCTGCATGTTGTGTGTTTCTCTACATGTTGTGTGTTTCTCTACATGTTGTGTGTTTCTCTGTATGTTGTGTGTTTCTCTACATGTTGTGTGTTTCTCTACATGTTGTGTGTTTCTCTACATGTTGTGTGTTTCTCTACATGTTGTGTGTTTCTCTGCATGTTGTGTGTTTCTCTGCATGTTGTGTGTTTCTCTACATGTTGTGTGTTTCTCTGTATGTTGTGTGTTTCTCTACATGTTGTGTGTTTCTCTACATGTTGTGTGTTTCTCTACATGTTGTGTGTTTCTCTGCATGTTGTGTGTTTCTCTACATGTTGTGTGTTTCTCTGTATGTTGTGTGTTTCTCTACATGTTGTGTGTTTCTCTGCATGTTGTGTGTTTCTCTACATGTTGTGTGTTTCTCTGTATGTTGTGTGTTTCTCTACATGTTGTGTGTTTCTCTGCATGTTGTGTGTTTCTCTACATGTTGTGTGTTTCTCTGCATGTTGTGTGTTTCTCTACATGTTGTGTGTTTCTCTACATGTTGTGTGTTTCTCTACATGTTGTGTGTTTCTCTACATGTTGTGTGTTTCTCTACATGTTGTGTGTTTCTCTACATGTTGTGTGTTTCTCTGTATGTTGTGTGTTTCTCTACATGTTGTGTGTTTCTCTACATGTTGTGTGTTTCTCTACATGTTGTGTGTTTCTCTGTATGTTGTGTGTTTCTCTACATGTTGTGTGTTTCTCTACATGTTGTGTGTTTCTCTACATGTTGTGTGTTTCTCTGCATGTTGTGTGTTTCTCTGTATGTTGTGTGTTTCTCTACATGTTGTGTGTTTCTCTGTATGTTGTGTGTTTCTCTGTATGTTGTGTGTTTCTCTACATGTTGTGTGTTTCTCTACATGTTGTGTGTTTCTCTACATGTTGTGTGTTTCTCTGCATGTTGTGTGTTTCTCTACATGTTGTGTGTTTCTCTGTATGTTGTGTGTTTCTCTACATGTTGTGTGTTTCTCTGCATGTTGTGTGTTTCTCTACATGTTGTGTGTTTCTCTGTATGTTGTGTGTTTCTCTACATGTTGTGTGTTTCTCTGCATGTTGTGTGTTTCTCTACATGTTGTGTGTTTCTCTGCATGTTGTGTGTTTCTCTACATGTTGTGTGTTTCTCTACATGTTGTGTGTTTCTCTACATGTTGTGTGTTTCTCTACATGTTGTGTGTTTTTCTACATGTTGTGTGTTTCTCTACATGTTGTGTGTTTCTCTACATGTTGTGTGTTTCTCTACATGTTGTGTGTTTCTCTACATGTTGTGTGTTTCTCTACATGTTGTGTGTTTCTCTACATGTTGTGTGTTTCTCTACATGTTGTGTGTTTCTCTACATGTTGTGTGTTTCTCTACATGTTGTGTGTTTCTCTGTATGTTGTGTGTTTCTCTACATGTTGTGTGTTTCTCTACATGTTGTGTGTTTCTCTACATGTTGTGTGTTTCTCTACATGTTGTGTGTTTCTCTGTATGTTGTGTGTTTCTCTACATGTTGTGTGTTTCTCTACATGTTGTGTGTTTCTCTACATGTTGTGTGTTTCTCTGTATGTTGTGTGTTTCTCTGTATGTTGTGTGTTTCTCTACATGTTGTGTGTTTCTCTACATGTTGTGTGTTTCTCTACATGTTGTGTGTTTCTCTACATGTTGTGTGTTTCTCTGTATGTTGTGTGTTTCTCTACATGTTGTGTGTTTCTCTACATGTTGTGTGTTTCTCTGTATGTTGTGTGTTTCTCTACATGTTGTGTGTTTCTCTACATGTTGTGTGTTTCTCTGTATGTTGTGTGTTTCTCTACATGTTGTGTGTTTCTCTACATGTTGTGTGTTTCTCTACATGTTGTGTGTTTCTCTGTATGTTGTGTGTTTCTCTACATGTTGTGTGTTTCTCTGTATGTTGTGTGTTTCTCTGCATGTTGTGTGTTTCTCTACATGTTGTGTGTTTCTCTACATGTTGTGTGTTTCTCTACATGTTGTGTGTTTCTCTACATGTTGTGTGTTTCTCTGCATGTTGTGTGTTTCTCTACATGTTGTGTGTTTCTCTACATGTTGTGTGTTTCTCTGTATGTTGTGTGTTTCTCTGTATGTTGTGTGTTTCTCTACATATTGTGTGTTTCTCTACATGTTGTGTGTTTCTCTACATGTTGTGTGTTTCTCTACATGTTGTGTGTTTCTCTACATGTTGTGTGTTTCTCTGTATGTTGTGTGTTTCTCTACATGTTGTGTGTTTCTCTGCATGTTGTGTGTTTCTCTACATGTTGTGTGTTTCTCTACATGTTGTGTGTTTCTCTACATGTTGTGTGTTTCTCTGCATGTTGTGTGTTTCTCTGTATGTTGTGTGTTTCTCTACATGTTGTGTGTTTCTCTACATGTTGTGTGTTTCTCTACATGTTGTGTGTTTCTCTACATGTTGTGTGTTTCTCTGTATGTTGTGTGTTTCTCTACATGTTGTGTGTTTCTCTGCATGTTGTGTGTTTCTCTGTATGTTGTGTGTTTCTCTACATGTTGTGTGTTTCTCTGCATGTTGTGTGTTTCTCTGCATGTTGTGTGTTTCTCTACATGTTGTGTGTTTCTCTGCATGTTGTGTGTTTCTCTGCATGTTGTGTGTTTCTCTACATGTTGTGTGTTTCTCTGCATGTTGTGTGTTTCTCTGCATGTTGTGTGTTTCTCTACATGTTGTGTGTTTCTCTGCATGTTGTGTGTTTCTCTACATGTTGTGTGTTTCTCTACATGTTGTGTGTTTCTCTGTATGTTGTGTGTTTCTCTGCATGTTGTGTGTTTCTCTGTATGTTGTGTGTTTCTCTACATGTTGTGTGTTTCTCTGCATGTTGTGTGTTTCTCTGTCATGTTGTGTGTTTCTCTACATGTTGTGTGTTTCTCTACATGTTGTGTGTTTCTCTACATGTTGTGTGTTTCTCTACATGTTGTGTGTTTCTCTACATGTTGTGTGTTTCTCTGTATGTTGTGTGTTTCTCTACATGTTGTGTGTTTCTCTACATGTTGTGTGTTTCTCTACATGTTGTGTGTTTCTCTGTCATGTTGTGTGTTTCTCTACATGTTGTGTGTTTCTCTGTATGTTGTGTGTTTCTCTGTATGTTGTGTGTTTCTCTACATGTTGTGTGTTTCTCTACATGTTGTGTGTTTCTCTGCATGTTGTGTGTTTCTCTACATGTTGTGTGTTTCTCTACATGTTGTGTGTTTCTCTACATGTTGTGTGTTTCTCTGCATGTTGTGTGTTTCTCTGTATGTTGTGTGTTTCTCTACATGTTGTGTGTTTCTCTACATGTTGTGTGTTTCTCTACATGTTGTGTGTTTCTCTACATGTTGTGTGTTTCTCTGCATGTTGTGTGTTTCTCTGTATGTTGTGTGTTTCTCTACATGTTGTGTGTTTCTCTGCATGTTGTGTGTTTCTCTGCATGTTGTGTGTTTCTCTACATGTTGTGTGTTTCTCTGCATGTTGTGTGTTTCTCTACATGTTGTGTGTTTCTCTAGCATGTTGTGTGTTTCTCTGCATGTTGTGTGTTTCTCTACATGTTGTGTGTTTCTCTGCATGTTGTGTGTTTCTCTGCATGTTGTGTGTTTCTCTACATGTTGTGTGTTTCTCTGCATGTTGTGTGTTTCTCTACATGTTGTGTGTTTCTCTGCATGTTGTGTGTTTCTCTGTATGTTGTGTGTTTCTCTACATGTTGTGTGTTTCTCTACATGTTGTGTGTTTCTCTACATGTTGTGTGTTTCTCTGTATGTTGTGTGTTTCTCTACATGTTGTGTGTTTCTCTACATGTTGTGTGTTTCTCTGTATGTTGTGTGTTTCTCTACATGTTGTGTGTTTCTCTACATGTTGTGTGTTTCTCTGTATGTTGTGTGTTTCTCTACATGTTGTGTGTTTCTCTACATGTTGTGTGTTTCTCTACATGTTGTGTGTTTCTCTACATGTTGTGTGTTTCTCTACATGTTGTGTGTTTCTCTGCATGTTGTGTGTTTCTCTGTATGTTGTGTGTTTCTCTACATGTTGTGTGTTTCTCTGTATGTTGTGTGTTTCTCTACATGTTGTGTGTTTCTCTACATGTTGTGTGTTTCTCTACATGTTGTGTGTTTCTCTACATGTTGTGTGTTTCTCTACATGTTGTGTGTTTCTCTACATGTTGTGTGTTTCTCTGCATGTTGTGTGTTTCTCTGTATGTTGTGTGTTTCTCTACATGTTGTGTGTTTCTCTGTATGTTGTGTGTTTCTCTGTATGTTGTGTGTTTCTCTGTATGTTGTGTGTTTCTCTACATGTTGTGTGTTTCTCTGTATGTTGTGTGTTTCTCTACATGTTGTGTGTTTCTCTGTATGTTGTGTGTTTCTCTGTATGTTGTGTGTTTCTCTGTATGTTGTGTGTTTTCTCTACATGTTGTGTGTTTCTCTACATGTTGTGTGTTTCTCTACATGTTGTGTGTTTCTCTGTATGTTGTGTGTTTCTCTGTATGTTGTGTGTTTCTCTACATGTTGTGTGTTTCTCTACATGTTGTGTGTTTCTCTGTATGTTGTGTGTTTCTCTGTATGTTGTGTGTTTCTCTACATGTTGTGTGTTTCTCTGCATGTTGTGTGTTTCTCTGTATGTTGTGTGTTTCTCTACATGTTGTGTGTTTCTCTGTATGTTGTGTGTTTCTCTACATGTTGTGTGTTTCTCTACATGTTGTGTGTTTCTCTACATGTTGTGTGTTTCTCTACATGTTGTGTGTTTCTCTACATGTTGTGTGTTTCTCTGTATGTTGTGTGTTTCTCTACATGTTGTGTGTTTCTCTACATGTTGTGTGTTTCTCTGTATGTTGTGTGTTTCTCTGTATGTTGTGTGTTTCTCTACATGTTGTGTGTTTCTCTGCATGTTGTGTGTTTCTCTACATGTTGTGTGTTTCTCTGCATGTTGTGTGTTTCTCTGCATGTTGTGTGTTTCTCTACATGTTGTGTGTTTCTCTGTATGTTGTGTGTTTCTCTACATGTTGTGTGTTTCTCTACATGTTGTGTGTTTCTCTACATGTTGTGTGTTTCTCTGCATGTTGTGTGTTTCTCTACATGTTGTGTGTTTCTCTACATGTTGTGTGTTTCTCTACATGTTGTGTGTTTCTCTGTATGTTGTGTGTTTCTCTACATGTTGTGTGTTTCTCTGTATGTTGTGTGTTTCTCTACATGTTGTGTGTTTCTCTACATGTTGTGTGTTTCTCTACATGTTGTGTGTTTCTCTGTATGTTGTGTGTTTCTCTACATGTTGTGTGTTTCTCTACATGTTGTGTGTTTCTCTACATGTTGTGTGTTTCTCTGCATGTTGTGTGTTTCTCTACATGTTGTGTGTTTCTCTACATGTTGTGTGTTTCTCTGTATGTTGTGTGTTTCTCTACATGTTGTGTGTTTCTCTGTATGTTGTGTGTTTCTCTACATGTTGTGTGTTTCTCTGTATGTTGTGTGTTTCTCTACATGTTGTGTGTTTCTCTGCATGTTGTGTGTTTCTCTACATGTTGTGTGTTTCTCTACATGTTGTGTGTTTCTCTGTATGTTGTGTGTTTCTCTAGATGTTGTGTGTTTCTCTGTATGTTGTGTGTTTCTCTACATGTTGTGTGTTTCTCTGTCATGTTGTGTGTTTCTCTACATGTTGTGTGTTTCTCTGCATGTTGTGTGTTTCTCTACATGTTGTGTGTTTCTCTACATGTTGTGTGTTTCTCTACATGTTGTGTGTTTCTCTACATGTTGTGTGTTTCTCTACATGTTGTGTGTTTCTCTACATGTTGTGTGTTTCTCTACATGTTGTGTGTTTCTCTGTATGTTGTGTGTTTCTCTGTATGTTGTGTGTTTCTCTACATGTTGTGTGTTTCTCTACATGTTGTGTGTTTCTCTGTATGTTGTGTGTTTCTCTACATGTTGTGTGTTTCTCTACATGTTGTGTGTTTCTCTACATGTTGTGTGTTTCTCTACATGTTGTGTGTTTCTCTACATGTTGTGTGTTTCTCTACATGTTGTGTGTTTCTCTACATGTTGTGTGTTTCTCTACATGTTGTGTGTTTCTCTACATGTTGTGTGTTTCTCTACATGTTGTGTGTTTCTCTACATGTTGTGTGTTTCTCTGTATGTTGTGTGTTTCTCTACATGTTGTGTGTTTCTCTACATGTTGTGTGTTTCTCTGTATGTTGTGTGTTTCTCTACATGTTGTGTGTTTCTCTACATGTTGTGTGTTTCTCTGCATGTTGTGTGTTTCTCTACATGTTGTGTGTTTCTCTACATGTTGTGTGTTTCTCTACATGTTGTGTGTTTCTCTACATGTTGTGTGTTTCTCTACATGTTGTGTGTTTCT
>NW_027640240.1:35000-74630 GCF_949606895.1 Notothenia rossii | reverse complement strand
AGATTTTGGCCACTTTATGATGTCATAACTAATGTGTTGGCTTGTGTAACCATTAGCCAATCAGCAACCAAGGTAACCCCCCCCCCCCTACACCTTATCACCTGAATCTCCTCCTAGAGCACCATTGTGTTCTTTTTAACCAAATGTCTCTCAGAGGGCGTGGGGAGGGGCTCCTTATTTTCATCTAAAGTAACAGATAGAGAATCAGCACTTTGGAACAGAGGGGATTATGGGTAATGCTGCAATGATCTGTTTGGTGTTTGGAGCCAAACACTTCAGAGACATGTTTTGTATATATCTGAGACCTGCAATATATTAATGAGAAACTGTATAATAGGGGGACCTTACTACTGTACAAATTGCTATTCAGATCCTTTAGTTTAGGGATGTCAAACTCAATTTCATCGCGGGCCACATTAGCCATATGGTTGCACTCAAAGGGCCGGTTGTAACTATATAAAATATACTTATATAAATATATAATATATATATATAAAATAATGTATTATATTACATTATTACCTCTGAATTGGATTATTATCTGATAGGGTAATAACTAACTACGTTTGAAAGCAGAAGTTCTAGATAAGTCTCTTCAGTGCGCATGTCACAAAATGAGATGCATTGTGGGACATGTAGTTTATGGGCAACCTGCTTCCGTAAAGTGGTATTTAACCGTATAATAAACGTATTATATTCTTTGCAAGCTCTTGCGGGCCACGTAAAATGAAGTCGCGGGCCGGATTTGGCCCCCGGGCCTTGAGTTTGACACCCCTGCTTTAGTTAATAGGAAAATTACAAATACAACACTGGTAAAATACTGCACTATAGGGAAAATGCCTGCAATGCCTCAACTCATAAAGGAACAATTAGAAAAACTGTAATCTGAAATGTAACTAAAACTGTCTGACAAGTGTATTACATAATTTCCCTCTGAGATGTGGTGAAGTAAAAGTATAACGATGCATACAATTTAAATGTTTATTTGTATAAAAACATATATGAAAGTAAATAGCTTAGGCAAAACTAAAGAATGTGTAGAGCATACTTGCCAACCTTGAGACCTCAGAAATCGGGAGCATTTCAAAACCACCGCGGGGGTGGGGGGTGCTAGTGGATTGCCGGAGCTGCATTAGATTAACATTAACATGTTTATTGTAGTTGTAAGTGCACTGTCTTGCGGCCTGTAGCACCATCACCATGGAAAGGAGTGAGCAGAGGGTAGGGCAGAGTTGTCGATTCTTGTTCTGTGACTATCTGCCTCACCCTCTCAGACTTTCAGTTGCACGCTCTACTAAAGAGACGCGCTACCATGGAAAGCAAACAATGGTGTAGTTTGTATTAAAGTCCGAGTAGAAACAGTCGTGAGTAAATCAGATTTTGTCAGAAATCGGGAGAAATGTGACCCCGGGAGGAAACCGGGAGAGGGCAATGAAATCGGGAGTCTCCCGCGAAAATCGGGAGGGTTGACAAGTATGGTGTAGAGCCTTTAATTAAATTAAACAAAGTTAACTCATGTCATTGTTTGTCTCCATGCAGTGTGTGGTTGATGTTGTGTTTCCTTATATTCCCTGTAGATCCCATGTGTTACCACAGCACAGAGAGGACAGTATAAATGCAAGATGTTCAACCTGTATCACGAGGCGTGGACCGACACAGCAACAGTCACCATTGGTGAGACCCTGATTTATATTTGTACTTTTTAAGTACTTACGATATATGTATGAATAGTCCTACTTTGGACACATAATGGCGCATTTCCACTGCAGGGCCTCGCACGGCTTAGTACGGTATAGTTAGGCCTTGGTAGGCCAGGCTCACTTTATGCTGCGTTTCCATTACAGTTTAGGAACTGGGGTAGTAACTATAGTAACGCAGTGTAGGCGGAGCTGTGACGTCATATTCAATGAGAAACACAAAACCAACACCAGCCGTTAGCTGTTAGCCCTCAGAGCTCACAGCTCCTCATATCTGTTCAGAAACTAGACAACAGTTAAACAAGTCCAAACCACAGACTGTCTGTGTCATGGAGAATACAGTCGCTGGTTTATTTATGTCTGTAGGCCGTTGTTGTGAGTGTGGACGGTCGGAGCATATACTGCGTTAGCCTAGCCGAACTCCATTCAGAAAACACGCATTTTAAAAGGTGTTTCGCCTGCCGTCTGTCTGCAGACTTGTCAAAGCATTAATTCATGGTTTTTACTAATCGGTATCAGTATGTTGTTACTTCGGCATCATTCTGAAACGTGTATTACAATTAAATCACGGTAAAATATGTTCATTTTGTTGTAGTTGCCAGCGATTCTCTCACTAGTTTAGCATACTCAGCCCGGTTGTTGGCCCGGAAAGAACCTCGATTTCAGAGAGCCAGAAAAACTGTGAAAAAGTGCCCGCTAGCCGGAACTACGCCTAGTGGAAACGCAACCAAAAACGGGCTCGGCACGGCACGGCACGCTTAAACCGCGCTGTAGTGGAAATGCGCCATCATTATTATAAACATAGATAGACCAGCATTAGGTCTGACAGTGCACATGTAGAGGCTCAATGTCACACTTGAGTAAAAAAAGTACTTTGCATTGAATGACTTCCTGTTTTGCACTTTTATGCAGGCCCCAGTTCCATCACTGAGACCTCCTGGGTGGAAGTTGATCGTGGTCGAGGTACTATTTATTTTCTGAATAGAATATTTAGAAGAGAACAGAGGAACTACACTAGACTTGTTGTTCCTTTTCCCCTTTTCCGGATGTCATCACACTTTGATTCTTATTTTTGTTTGTCCAGGAGTGAAATGCCTATTATTTCTCTGTGTAAAAGCATGTTATCTAATCATGTTTGCGTGTGTGTGTCCATGTGTGTGTGTAGCCTCACGTTTTTACTGCCTGATCAGTTGTGGACTGGGTTAATCTGATCAAAAGCAATAGTAGATGTGTTTACTAAGCATTTCAGATTAAATTAAAACGAGACATTTCATATTGATGTTGGCCCACACAGGAAGTCCACAGGAAGTCCACAGGTCAACCTATGGAGCAGGAAGTCATCCACTACAACAGATAGTCAATGCGCCCCCACCAGCTAAACTATTCTCTGGTGAGTTTTGTGAAAAGAAAGAAGGTCTGAATACGGTATCTTTGGATACAAATAAACCTTATATTCCTCTCTGCAGCCACAGACAAAGTTGCTCTCCTGATTGGCAACATGAACTACCACTACCACACTCAGCTGTGCGCTCCCATCGCTGACGTGCACGAGCTGACCAACCTGCTCAGACAAATGGACTTCAAGGTGGTTTCCCTGCTGGACCTCAACTGGCAGGAGATGCACAGCGCGGTCACAGAGTTCCTCTTGCTGCTCGACAAGGGAGTCTATGGTTTGTCTTTTCACCATCTGGAGAATATGTTCACTGTAGTTCCAAACATATTTTATATGTGTGTCTGTACTTTTAAACACTGTGGCACAGGCTAAACATCCGCTCTACCCCGATATAATAATTTATGAAATAGAATATACCACTGTTTTTCTCGATACTGTCACACATCAACTTTATATCTAATATTCACCCTGCAGCAGTTAACGTAAGCTAGTGCTAAATGACCATAGACTGTATATAGGAAGGTGTTGAACCTTTGAGTTTGGCGTTTTGGCCGGACCATAGTTACGAAATTAAAACATGCTGTATTGAAGAAGACTTGAAACTAGCAATTGAGACCATTAACCCTCCTGTTCTCTTCTGGTCAAATCTGACCGATTTATTACTTTCATCAATCATAACCTTTTTGTTTTACATTCGATTGCAAATCATTTATAACACACAATGAACATTAACACAAATTTGAAAACAACTGTTTCTTTCCGCTTTTCACAAGGTCCTGTATTTTTTGTGAAATGTAGTAACCGGCCAACTTTTCCCTCTCGGTCTCTCCAGCCTAACACCAGCTAACACCAGCTAACACCAGCTAACACCAGCTAACACCAGCTAACACCAGCTAACACCAGCTAACACCAGCTAACACCAGCAGCCATCTTAAGCTGGTCTATGCTGTTTTTTTCAGCAGGGATGTGCCCATCCCCCCACATGGATCAAACCTGGCACACGCAATACATGTTCAGTTTCTATTCTTTGTATATTTACTGCAGTTCTTCATGTATACCAGTAGTCTGTACAATATTTACAGTTTTAAAGGGTGTTCAATGACATTTGGTGATGATTAATGGTTTTTGTGTTAATGTAATAGCAGTTGAAACAGGACTAGTCAAATTTGACTGCAAACACCAAAGTAAGGGGGGGGAAACGAAGACAATGGGAGGGTTAACTCATGTTTACAGTGTTTACAGTGTTTACTGAGGTGATAACTCCAGTTCCAAGTGAATAATTTTCTTATAGACTTCTATGCATGTCGGCATCTTTTTGAAATCAGTGGAGCTGCCCTCTGCTGGACATTATAGAAAATGCAGCTTATGCCACTTCTCTTTTGGCTTTACTTTACAGACCTCTAATGAAATAAAAATAGATGTATAATTTTTTTTTACAAAAATATAACATGACAAATATAGTTTACAATTAAATGCTGATTTTCTTTACCAGCAAAAAGCGATAGGCTTACAATCTGACCGTGCATCTGTGCCAGTTTAACATAGAGACACATTGAAATTGTGCCATCCCTTCTTCGTCTCTCCTTCAACAGGCTTGCTTTACTTTGCTGGTCACGGTTATGAGAATTTCGGTAACAGTTTCATGGTTCCCATCGATGCACCGGCCTCCTACACATCAGAGCACTGTCTGTGTGTTCAGAATGTACTCACCAGGATGCAGGAGAAGGAGACGGGACTCAATGTTTTGCTGCTGGACATGTGCCGCAAAAGGTACATACATGACCTTTTCAACTTATGTCACATTTAGGTTATATCCTCTGCTGCACGTGTTAATGCTTCCAATGCTTTCTTTATTAGAAACCTAAATGATGACATTATTGTACAACCAGGACTGCTCAAGGTGACGGCAAATATAGTGTTTGGATATGCCACGTAAGTTGGCAGATTCTCTTCATTTGATGTTGTATTCATTTCCTTCATCCAGTTTTTCAGACGATGGAATAAACACATGCCTAAGTGTATCTCCCTGCTTTAGGTCAAAAGTGTCACTCATGTGTAGCTTTGTGTGTTTAGATGTGTTGACGCGGAAGCATACGAAGTGAAGAGGGAAGACGTGTCAAATGGCATTTTCATAAGCTTCCTCAAACGGCGAGTGTGTGAAGATGAGAAAGTCACCGTCATGCTAGACAGAGTGGGTGAAGGTATGTGGAGCATGGGCTCTCTATGTTGCTGCGCTTACGCGATCTGTAATGTCCGTGGTGGATGGAAAGTATTTCTACACCTGACATTTGTTTTTTCAGCAAGTACATTTAATTTTAGAACCTAAATGTGACATAAAAATGCTGGTATATTAAACCAATAAGCAGAGGGCAGTTCTTTATTTGCAGGTCCCATTGTTATTGTTATTATTATTATTATTATTATCATCATGCGCCGCTTTCCACCTTCTTCTCCAGTAGGACTCAGTTGAGGGGGTTGCACTTTTCTTTTCCTTATACTTGTTTTTTGTTGTTTTGTTTCTTTCCGTTAACCGTCAAGTGGGAAATACGTTTTTTTTTTGTGTTTCTCTTAGTATCCTAAGATACTGTTATGTTTGGCTGTGAACATTTTTTATTATGAAGGGTAGACCATCTATTTGTTTTTTATTTTTGTTTTTTTAGAAAGGGGCAGGTCACATAAGATTTTATTCTTCTCCCTGCTCCTTTTCGCTCAATGGTGTTTTGGTAGAGTCATGTTTTGTTGGCAATTATTGTACATTTGGTTTTGCGTACCATGAGCGGGACAAATACAAATTAAATGAAAATGAACATTGCATGCCGGGAAAACTTATTTTCTTCCTCTGGTGACATACCACACTTTTTTCAGTTTGAACAAACCTCAAATGTAACAGTTTCTCTGTGGAGGAACTACATCTGTGAAATAATTGGCAATTTGCCAAACACAGATTCATCAAAGTAAATAAATGCTGCTGTACTGCCCTCTGTGGGTTAAACATTGGACCCCATAACACTCTGGTTAACAAACTCTGTTCCAGCACTAAAAAGTCCATTCTGTTCATTGTAATATATTTTCTTTGTCCAGACATGGGCCGTTGTCAGATCACACTGGGGAGGCAGGCTCTGGAGCTGCGCAGTAATCTGTCTGAACGACGCTCGCTCACCGACCAGATTCAAATCTCTGAGTGCTCTGCTTCACATTCAGCCCGAAACCTGCAGTGGGTTGTCGCTCACGGTACTCGATTTTTCAGTTTGAATATTTAAACATCAAAAGAATCTTTGTCATGTTTGTGGGTTAATTCATTTAGGTGTATATATGTCTTTGATTCAAGTATAACTGAATTCAAATGTCTCTCTTCAGTCCTGCCAAAGAGCCGTTGTCTGGAGTTTGACTGCGGAGTGAAGGTCCAGCTTGGGTTCGCTGCAGAGTTCTCCAACATCATGGTCATCTACACTCGGATACTTGAGAAGCCCAAAGAGATAGCTTCTTGCTGTGCTCATCTTACAGACTTCCCTGATGTTTGTCAGCAGTTATTACATACGAACATTTGAGATTTTTAAACCCTCCTAAGACATTTGTTCTGTACTGACTTTATTCTGTGTTACAGGACGTGGCCATTGATCTGAAGAAGAGTAACCAGGAGACTCTTCTTGAAGCCGGCAGTTTGTTATTGATCAATGATAATCTCCCTTCACCAGAGGTTCCCAGTCTCTACACGCGCATCCGATGCCTGCAGAGACTCAAGGTCAGACACTTGTTAGGAGAAACTTGGAGAATGTTAATATGCCCTCTGGATATAAATAAGTAGTAGGCTTTTTACACCATATTTCATTGAAACATATTTAACTAGTCTACAATTAACAGTATTTAAGTATGTCCAATTGATTTATTTCTCTATTCATACTAATACGTTTCTATCATTGTCTTTTTTGGTATAGCAACAACTTAACATAGATGTCTCTACATATATATCTATACACTCATACCACTCTATGTGTACATCCACACAAAATACAGGAAACCTAACCAAAATCTCAAGTAACTAAAGATTTAAAGGTAGGGCAGGTAAGAATGGAGAAATCAGCTCGAGTGCGATAGAATTTGAAAATACACAACCGAAAAAAATCTGCCAATTCCTTCAGACTCACAGAGCCCCTCCTCCAACACACACGAACGAGCACATGACCAATGAGGGCACGAGATAAGTTTGTGCACAGATGGAAGGCTGACAGGCAGGTAGGCCATCCAGTTATTTTAGCCGGGCCGGCTCAGATGATTGGTCGTGCTTTTTACAGCGCCACGGCTTCCACAGATGACATTTATTTATGTATTTATTGTCAAAGCATTTAATTTATTCGTTGCTATCGGGATGTTAAGAGCATTCCATGGAGTATAACAAAAAGTGTTTCTGAAGTGAATTACCTACCCCACCTTTAACACATAAAATCCCTCCCCGACCTGACAAAACAAGTACTGACTGGGGGTGATACTCTCAGTTTAGGTACATCTTATATTAGTTTATAAAATATCACTAATGAACATTGCAGGAAATTGATTTTACAGAGGGTTATTAATGGTAGGTATAACCCCTGGTGATTTGATCATTTAGGCAAAGTCTGCATTATAAGCGATATTTCTTACTTTGAAGAGGCCAGATGGCAGCAAATAAACACAGTTGTGATCCATTTTAGAAATACTAAGCTTTAATTGTGTTGAAACGTTCAGAAAAAGCAGCATGAAGTCTGCAAAAAGATTGGAAACTGAGCAATTTGGGTCCACTACGTATTTTTAAAGCTTGGATAGATGCAATCTGATACTGTTGGTATCTGTAAATGTCGTTAGGTATGTACATTGTGAATCCCTGTATCTATTGCGCTGTCTACTTTTCTCTTTCGTATAGCCCGTTCGTTGTTGTATGATGTCCCTTTTTGTTTTTCTGTTGTTTACTGTTTTTACGTCTTGATGTGGAACCTACTTGCAGCAGGTCTCCCTTGAAAAAGAGATTGATTAATTCCTTGGATTCACCTTGTTAAATAAAGGTTTGAAATTAAATGAAGCACTTTAGAATAAGTGAAAATAGACAAAGATAAACATAAAAACAAGGTAGGATTTGTCAAATGAATGGGATATAAACAGCAAATATACACACTTGATAATATTAGTAAAGATCAAAGTAAAAAAATAAAATCATTATAAAAAGATGAGAGAATGCCAGAATTTAGAGCCAACACACGTTTTTATAGTTTTTTGCTCAAGCTAAAAACACATTTCTCACTTCACTGTCTCCATAGCGTGAGCTCACATTCGCCGTTTGCCTCCAGTACACATATACCAACATGGACGAGGAAATTCAGGAGAGGCAAACCGTGTCAGTCGGCAAACCTCTGGTCTCCAAGCTCAACCTGCATGAGCCACGAACGCCGAGCACCTCTTCTGCCTCCTCGTCCTTCAGCCTCGACTCCTTCAACGTTCCTGAGGTCTCCTTCTTTAACTCTGTTGGTTCAGCGTCAAATGATTGGTCCTATCAGGCCCAGGCGGCCTCCACCACTCCAGCTTCATCCAGAAGTGCCAATGTGCCAGAGGAGACGGACTGTCATGAATTATTTGATGCGCCTCAAGCTCTTGTTGCCAGCAAAAGCTTGCCTCATACCCAGATAAATGATACAAACTTCAAATTTAGTGACATGTACAACTTTCATTCTCACTAAGCATTATTAAAGCTATGATTTAACCTTTACATATGGTTTAATCAGCAGTACGAAACACACACAAAGAGAAAAGATAGGGAGGAAAGCCTCTGACGGAATGCTCTATAGCTATTATGTTCACCCTAACTATGCATTATGTTTTTTAAATGTTTTATAAAGATGTTTTATATTAATTTGACACATTATAATCATGCATTAACAAAGTAAACACTGCAGATCGAGTCTGATATGTATTCTGTTTGTAAGAAGGAAGAAATAAACCATATTTAAGATGAATTGTGAAGTGTTTATTTTGCACTTTGTAACTTTTATTACATCCCACATGCATTTCTACAAGTCAAAAATACTTTATTGCCATCACTGTATGTTTATTTCAATAGAAGATGATTAATTCATAGGTACTATAACAACAATAAACAACTCTTAACATACAAGTAGATACAGAAAATGGCTTATATCATAGATAATAATAATAATATAATAACATACATGAAGAGTAAGAAAATCAATGAAAGCACTCAATAATAATACTAATAAGTCTGCAGTCTTCCTAAATTGCTTTAGTGGTCATCCCCTAATTTCAGTTCTTCATAAACTCTGAGATGAGACTCAGCATGTTTTCCTTTCAATTCAGTACTTCTAAATCAGACAAAAATAAGTTTAATTTAGTATCAAGTTCTTTAATATGAAGCCACTCTTTTTGTCCTTCAATTTTTGTTGATAGACAGTCCTGAAAATCCTAGTCCTCCTAGCATATAGCATGTACAGAGAAAAGTCGTTTCAATTGAGCATCTAAAAAGTTGCAGTCATCATGATATACTACTATGTATCTGTGCATATTGCTTGTTTCCCTCTTTCTGAAACCACATGTATTATATCGCTGCACTATAACTGCACTGCGCATGCGCCGTATTGAAATGGATCACCACGGCCACCATTTTGCAGTAGTTTGGTAAGAAAGCTGTTTCCATTCGTTCTGCAGCACCAGGAAATAAAGTGTATCAAAAAAGGGATTCATTAAACCTTGAGATAGATATTTTCACGGAAGAAACGATGGCTGACCCATCCGCAGACGTGACTCTATCGGAGGGAGCAGAGGTCCGCAGACTGTCGGATCTGAGAGTGATCGATCTGAAGGCCGAGCTGAAGAAACGAAACCTGGACACCACCGGCGTCAAAAGCGTGCTGTCCGAGCGGCTGAAGAAGGTATGCAGACTACTCACTATTTAAACGATTAGGAACTCCATTATATCTAATACACACCAGGCTACAATTCGTTGTTTTGTGAATGAACCCTTTTAATCTTAATTTAAGCTAGGTTAGCTTGACCGGCCCATTGACCTGAACGGTGTGCTAGTTAGCATTAGCTAGCATTTGCGCAAACCAGCTCATGAACTGCTCTTATTTTGTAGCTTTTTACACATTTGACTTTTTTTTCTTACTTTAAACTCCTTCTATAATACACAGTCTATTCAAGTTTACTCCAGTTTGTATTGCTTTTCGTATTGACATGAAATTGATTAAAATTGATTTAAATTGTGCAAAAGTTAAACATTTTACACAATTCGTAACACCTTCATTATTGAGTGACCACTATAGTTATTGTTTTTTCATCTGTTTTCTCTACGTAATGCCCTCCCTTTTGAATTAATGTGATGCACACTGATGTGCCTTTTTCTGATGTATAGGAATAATCGTTAAATAGTAAACATTTAAAAAAAAAAAAAACCGCTCCAATCCTTTATTTATTTGTAGGTTTTTACACATTTTACCTTGTTTTTGATACTTTTAACTCCTTTTATTTGTACAGTCTGTTAAAATAGTGTTGGTTTCTCCATAACCAGGCAATCGAGGAAGAGGGTGGAAACCCTGATGAGATTATTCTTGCTCCAGAGTCGATCCCTAAGAAAGCTACTCCTAACGTCAAACGGTCCTCCAAAGGTAAGGTTTGCATGTTGAACACCGTTGAACCAGACACTCCTATAACTCTGACATCATTACCCGCCTTTATTAGTTCCTGTATGAAACTATACTCGAAAGTCCTCTCTGCTCGCCAAGTGACACATGATACTGTGTAGTGGTATTTCATCATCATATTCACAGCAGGGAAGCATGCATTTGCAGCATTTGAACATCTTGGTTATCCATATAAAAGATAGGTGTTTGCAGTTTTAAAACGGAATGTAAAGTATATGACTGCCTGTACTCATGAGTTGCACCATTATGTACATATGTAAACACTAAACACCTTTCATTTGACCCTATACTGTTACATTATTTTATTTCTTACACTTCTTAACTTTTACGATCATCCTTGTGTGCATTCATATCTGTCCTATCCTGTGTTTAACCCTTGTTTCTGTTGCATGCTGATATTCCTGAAATTCCCTACGGGGATCAATAAAGGTGTATCTTACAGGGTTCTTACGGTCATTAAAAACCTGGAAAAGTCATGGAAATTCAAAATGCAAATTCCAGGCCCTGGAAAAGTTATGGAAAACATTATTTTTTCCAACGTTTTGGAAAAGTCATGGAAATGTAACTAAAGTTGCATCAAATATAATTTATATTTTAGCTAATCGCCGAAATAGTAATACTATAATGATAATAAATACTGTATGGTTTAGTAATGAAACCTAAAATGACTTTTAACTGTCGAGGTGTTTTGCTGGTGAGAGATTTGAGTTGCTTTAGCGTGTAGAAGCTAGTAAGCCTATTTGATTTGATTTGTTTTAGATAGGCACAACATGTTTCATATGCAGACCTTATTTTCCTGTTCCATGTTAAAATAAACCATTTTCAGTGGTACTGCTGAGAGAGTAATTTGTTTGGTCATGGAAAATGAGGGAAAGGTCATGGAGAAGTCATTGAAAATCATTGGTGAAAAAGTGTATGAACCCTTATCTTATCTAGAGGTAAACTCAAAGTCGAATGGTCCAGATGCAGTTTGTATTTGGGTCTGCTCTGTCTTTGCACACTCAGTATTGTGTTTTTTGCAGCAGAGTTATTACAGTTCTGCAACAGAACAATAGTTTGGAAAAGCAAATACACAACTAGGAAAATATGTTCTCCATCATCTGATAGAGCACGTAGTCAAATATAAGCTATTTTTAAAAAGAGACGATTTGAGTTTTACATATTTTTGTGGCTTGGGAAGAGTTAAAAGAACATGTAATGAGTAGTTGCCACGCCAGAGTAAAACATATACTTATGAGTAGAATTTCAAATGTTTCCCTGTATTTAATTTCCATTTTCAATCAATGTCCAGTGTATATTCTCCTAGGCAGGTCTCACTAGTAGTTTAAGTGCTAAGCATTGTCATTGTCTGCAACAAATGCCCACTATTTAATGAGTTATATTAAGTGGAATTTAGTAGGAGACTGTAAGAGAGCTGTTCTATAAAGGCAATAGTCATTTAGAAAAGTTGGTATTGAAGTGCATAATGGTGTAAGGTGTACCAACTGCAAATTGTAGAGGTAAATCTGCACTTCTGTGACCCACCGAACATTTCTTTGACACCTGTGAGACATCAAAATGAGCCCTTTGACTAAACTAAATCATATTTTCTGCAGATGCAATGCCAGAGAACGATGAACCAGAAGAAAGCACTATGGAGGAAGATTGCAATGTGAGTTTGCTGAACCTATTTTCTATAACGGGAGGCTTTGCAGAATCGAACTCCCTGCATATTTTCTTGATATTGCTGTTCAGCGTTCTTTATAGACTTCAGCAAATGTCTGTCTTTCTTTCTTTTTAAGGAGGAGCGTCAGGATGATCATGAGAGCATGCAGGAAATGGACATCCTCGACATGAGCGTTCTGGATGACACGGAGAATGACAACGGGATACCAGCCGAGGACGATGAGGAGGAAACCGTGAATTCACCCTGTGACGACGACGCACTGTTGAAAGACGAAAATGAAAACAAGTCAGAAGATGACGCAAAAGCTCCAGAGGTGAGAAATCATACAAGAACAAACTTGTCAACTAATTCTGATATTCTGTCCGTCTAACTGGCGGGCTCTTTAATGTGACCGCATTTGTTTGAGCAGATGGAGGCATCCGAGATGTTAGAGGAGAAGGAGGAATTACTGATTAACTCATCAATCACTATGGTATGTTCCCTCACAAATATCTTCCAGCATGTAAAGCTTGGGAATCTTATGGTGAACCACATTTCACAAACTGTCACATTAATTACAGGGTGTCTTAAAAAGTAGTAAAAGTTGATAAATCAATTTAGCGAAAATTAAGGCTATTAAAAAGTATTAAACGGCATTTTCAAGTTATTACATTTTGTAGCTTATAATAAATGTGAGGCAAAAGCCGCGTTCACACCGCAGTACTTTTCCCACTTTAGTTCTTATATAGTTCCGAAATGTCGCGTTCACACCAAAAAGAGCCGGAACTAAAATGAGTTCATGAGAACCTTTTTACCCCTTTTCAGTTCCTGCTAGAGAGCAGAGAGAGTGGGAGAAAAAGTCTCCTGTGTCTGATTGGCTGGGCGGATTGCAAACCACGCCCCGTCAAACTCCCAAAAACGTTTGTGAAGCCGCCATTTTATTAGCATTATTAGCATTAGCATTAGCCCAGCGCAGAAACGCAGAGAGACTAACTTATGTCAACACAAAATAAAACATGGGAGCGGTGGAGATGAGGTGTCGGCGTTCTGGCGATTTACTCTGAAGGCTTCAGGAGAAGCTGCTGGGAGTCCCAGCAGCTTCTACTGAAGCCAGTCCCCAACTCCGGGGACGTCCGGCCGGGGATTTTGGGCGGCAGTATACTCCGTGAAGTTGTTTGCGGCCTGCCAGTAAACCCAAAGCAGACGAAGTGACGTCAGCGGCTTCATTTGCCTAATCCTCCCCCAGGGACTTATTCCGGTGTGAACGCGATCTGTACTTCGTTCATGAGAACTAAAGAGTTCTCATGAACTAAGTTCTGATGAACCTTTGTGGGAAAAGTACTGCGGTGTGAAAGCGCCTAAAGTGTGTCGCCAATGTAACCGGTTAAAACTCCAAGTGTCTTAAAATGTATGGAAAGGGTCTTAAAAGAGGTCTTGAAAGGTTTTACATTTGACTTCAGGATTCCTGCATATACCCTGAATTAAGACATCATTCTCTTCTTTTAGGCGGAGGATCCAGATGCAGATGACGTGAAAGAAGTAACAGGTACTGTAAGAAATGGTTTGAGAAAAAAAAGGTGGCGGCATCTTTTTACAGTGTGGAGCTTGGAATGCAAACACTTTGTTTTGTTAGGGGGAGAGACTGGAAGCCCAAAGGGAATTGCTGGCTTTGCGTTGAAATGTGGTTAACCATAACTTACACATATTACTGGTCAAATTGATTTAAGATGCCAGTTATCTTCTTGCACTCCAAAAATTAAGTGTGGTTAACAACTTGATGCTCATTGACAGCAATTAAACATGGTCAGGGAGGTGTGACAGCAGTCTTTCTAGGTTTGCCACATGAAGACAAAGACAAAGAAGATCCACCAAGACTCACTTTTTAAAGACATGGACTCAGAAATCAGCTGGATATGAACTTGCTGGACTTGAGCTAAAGTTGTTGTCATTACGAATGGACACTGGTTACGTCAAAGGTCGAAAGAAGACGGGACTGCAGCGAGAATCTGCTGCCGCACTGCTGATCTTGTGGCTTTCTTCAGCACTGAACTCTTTGTCTGCTTTGCATCAGGTGAACACTGTGGTGAAAAATGAGTGGCACCAGTTGCTCAGTTGTCCTCCAGCCTTTTGGGTTCTCTTCCAGTCTCTCGTTAGGGTCTGCTTCATCGTTTTAATTCATAGTTTCTAAGGCACAGGCCAGTGGTCATGCCGTTCCTAATCCAGGCCTTGCCAGTTCCTCGTTAACCATTGCTGTGTTTCAGAAGTGATTAAACTCTGTGCCATTCTATTCCTGTTAAATCCGTAGAAAATGAAAAAGTAGCCGGGTCTTGTTTATCTGAGCCACTTAACGAAGATCAGCACCAGAGCCCCGAGACGATCCCCGAAGAAGAGCAAGCTGCCGCGGCCGGAGGGGAAGACAATGTGTCCGACACCGGAGACAAGTCCGAGCAGGCCGCCTCTGGAGACGTGGAGACCGTCCGGGATGTTGTGGAGACCGTCCGGGATGTTGTCGAGACCGTCCGGGATGTTGTCGAGACCATCCGGGATGTTGTCGAGAAGGACGCCTTAGAGGTTGGGGACACACAGAAAGCCCCAGAAGAGACATTTGACTCTGAAAACAAAAGCACGCAGGCTGTTAGTGATAGCGTACAGGGCACTGTGGGAGAAACTGTTGATACAGAAATGGGGGCTAAGGAGGGTGAGGAGGAGGATGAGAAGACAGAAGAGAAAGCTGCCGCGGATTCAGCGTCCACAGTGAAAGAGTCCTCTTCTGTAGAGGGTGATGATCCGAAAAAGAGGTTTGTTGCTTTATCTCTACTAGAAACCAAAATGGCTATCTCTGTTGCATTGGCTCCTTTGTGCTAGCAAAATTTGGATTGCTCTTTTTGGAGGTAAAAAAAAAAAACGTTCTGTGTATTTGTCCGTTTTCATTTTGTGATTCTTTACACTCACCGATCTGACTTTATTACCCATTAACAAGTAAAGTATTGGGATTGCCAAATACATTTATGCACTGTTAAATCCCTGCTCTATGGATCATGATGGGCTGATCACTGTCAGTTTGTATTACACCATAAAACACAACTATAAACATCTGTATGAGGAGAGATGGCGGGGACCCTCACTGCTGTTTGCTTATTGCTTTTTTTCTTTGCCTCTAGCTCTGAGGAGAAAGATGCCAAGACTGAGACAAAAGATGAGACAGGTGAGTGTGTCGAGTACTTTCCCTTGCATTTTGTGCTGCGTTTCTACAATGGGTTTTTCTGCAAAATTAGACCTTTCTAGACGCAACATTTTTCTAAAATTGACCCAAATTAAATCAACAGAGCACAGGGTGTCTGCGGGGTCTTAAAAACGATTAAAAGTTGATAAATGAATTTAGCGAAATTTTAAAGGGGACCTATCATGCAAAATGCGCTTTGTGATACATACATACATATGTGTCCCTGGTGCGTCGGGGAACTCACGCAGCGTCAGCAAATAAAACCCTTTCTCTTTTCCCCCGTACCCAAATCTTTTAAAAACGGGGGTACAACGAGCGGATACAGATTCCATCCGATCTGACGTCAAATCGGCAGCGGACCCACAGAAAGTTGCTATCAGAAACAATGCCTGACGTGTTTTGGACGTAATCTCGTCTTTGTTTACATTAGCAAGCCTCGCTAACTCAGAGCTAACCTGTGCTGGAGAGCACATGTGTTTTTAAAAAGCAGGAAATAAAAAAAGGAACTCACCTTGTGATAAACCCGCAAGAGAAAAAGCATTTGAGCTCCTTACTGTTTCAGAAATAATCCTTGATGTGGTTTGGAACAGGATGGCGTTTTATCACAGCAGAATTTAACTTTATCGCCGGTAGAATTCTGATCAGGCATTAGCTCCGCCTCCTTTTTTTTTTTCAAGCTAAGTACCCAAGATCCGCGTTTCTCTAACAGGGCTTCAAAAGAGGTGTATGAGCAGTGTATGAGGCATGGCTACAATGGGGGAACTGTTTGGTATTTTGGAAAAAAAACTTCACAGACATGTTTTGTATAGGTATGGCCCAAAATATATGTTTCAAATATAGCATGATAGGTCCACTTTAAGCCTATTAAACAGCATTTTCCAATGTGCTACATTTTGTAGCTTGTTTTCAATAGGTATATAAATTGTCCAAAGAGGTTGTATTCTACAGTCTGCCTGAATGTAATCATTGCGTAGGTGTGTAGTGTGATTCTGTGTAGTTTATTTATGGCATCCCGTTGGATCTGACGTCATCTGAACAGGACATCACACGCTCACTGCTTGATAGCGCAAAGGTCCGTTTACGCCGGTTGTTAAACAACATCGTTATGGGGAAATGCAAGTCTGCGTCCAAATGGTTGGAAGATAAGGAGGAAGGACAATCAATACTGTATATAGTCAATGTGAGGTAAAGTGTGTCGTCAAGGTAACCGGTTAAAACTCAAAGTGGAGATGAGGTCTTAAAATGTACGGAAAGGGTCTTAGAAAAGGTCTTAAAAGGTTTTACATCTGACTTCAGGATTCCTGGATAGACCCTGTGCTCATTTATTTGTTGTATATCTGTTTGTAGCCGCTGGAAGTGCTGCAGCTAGCAGTAGCAGAAATCTGTGGGTCAGCGGTCTTTCTTCCACTACTAGAGCGACTGATCTGAAGACTCTTTTCAGCAAATATGGCAAGGTAAGTCCAAGCAAACTATTCCTTACCAATTTACACATCACTTGTAATCTATCTAAAATGTGAGGATTTCTTATTTGTTCCTCCTTGTCTTCCCGTTTTCCTGCAGGTTGTTGGAGCGAAGGTGGTGACGAATGCTAAGAGTCCCGGGGCTCGCTGCTATGGTTTTGTCACCATGTCTTCCACTGAGGAGGCCTCAAAGTGCATCGAGCACCTCCACAGGACCGAGCTGCACGGCAGGATGATCTCTGTGGAGCGGGTCAGTGTCAGGAGGAACACTCTTGATTATAATATTTATATCATTGAGATAAGAGAAGAAGAAAAATAAAACATGGTCTCGATCAGCGGTTCCCAACCTTTTTCAACTCGGCGCCCATTTAAGAATATTAACACATGCAACCCTAAACAATACGGAGGCTAAATAAAGTTCTGATTGGTCGATTCAGAACATGTGACACGTTGTTAATCCAGTAGAACAGAGCGCTGTCAAGGACTGTAATGACCGTTGCTAAGGAGGATAAAGAAAGACAAAGGAAAAGAGGTTAAAATAAAAATAAAAAATCTTAATGAAATGTTTCCACACAAATTATAATGTTTTGCAAATTATTTTGGTATAGGTGTTTATTTACTTGTAGGGTGCTGCTCTCCAAACAGCCTGTTAAAGTTTTTCCATAATTAAAATGTCACCTTCAAGTCTGTTGTGAAATAGAAGTGGATTGTTAGATTTTATAATGTGTCCTTGTTAACATTTTGAATATCCTTAGGGACAGAAACAACCTCATCAGCTGCCTTCACGTTTATTGTGTGATACGATTAGTGTGTAATTGAATCATCTTCTATGAGTTAACTTGTTGCTATTTTAATCTTTTAGGCAAAGAATGAGCCTGCAGGGAAAAAGCCAGCGGACAAGAACGACCCCAAGAAGTCTGGCAGTGACAGGAGACACTCCTCTGACTCCAAGTAAGACCGCGTACAAGCTGCTGCATCTTTAAGTGTACTCTATTACCAAATATTCCCCCCTGCCAGATGCACGAGTGACTGGACCCTACACTCTTCCATAAGTGGGTCAAAAAGGACCCGTATTAGAATATTGTGTTTTTATGCCATTTGTCATTTTGGTTAAGAAAAATCACTTATTATTTTAATTTGGTTCACACTAGAAATATTTTATATTTAATTGTTCACTATTTATAAAAAAATATATATATAATTTTTTTTTACGTTTTGAAAAAAAACGTTCTCCAATAGGATCCCATAGAAAATGCATATGGGACATTTTTGACCCACTTATGGAAGCTTTTGGTAGTAATACAAAAACTACAATTTCTTAAAATGTAAATTACACATTTGAATGGCATGATATCCAAAACATGTTTTTTGAGAAATAGCTGGAATATGATATGATAAACAAATGTAATTGTCTGTTTGTAGCCTTTATTTAACCAGGTGAAAGCCCCTTGAGATCACAAGATCTCCTTTTCAAGGGTGACCTGCAGGACATTAGTTACACATGTAACATAAAAACAACAGAACAACAATAAGAAAGATACTTCAAGAAAACCACCTCACGGGTCAAAAAAGACCCACTTATGCATCTAAGGGTTAAATGTCACATGTGCATACATTTTTAGCCGGTGGTAACCCCCAACCACAGCATTAAGAAGTGTGAAAAAACAAATGTGAAAATCAACTATATTGGAAAGTGAACAATATAATAATATAATAATATTGTTGTTTGATAGAGCATTGACAAAGCTCACACTGTTCATATGCTCTGTAGAACTGAGGGGAAGGACGGTCAAGTTGAGGGACAAGGAGAAGATGGCAAAGGTAAGAAATCTGCAATATTTCCAGCTTGTAACTTCGAAGTAACCCTGAAAAATGTGTCGCCCCTCCAAATCCTTAATTCTTATTTTCAATATCGATTGTGTTTGTTTGACAGGGCGAAACGAGAGGACTGTGATTATGGACAAGTCCAAAGGAGAGCCTGTCATCAGTTTGAAAACCAAGAGCAAAGAACGAGTAAGGAAACACTTCCTCACACACTGGCCCTGAAATGCAGAACCTCTCATTCATACCTGCTGGACAGATTTGATTTTGACTTCTTAAAAAATTCTTCCCTAACTTTTTTTTGTCTTGTACGTTTCCTTTCTACTTGTCTTTTCTGCAGAGCTCAAAGAGTCGGGACCGCAAGTCGGCGAGTAAGGAGACGAAAGAAATCCTGTCGTTCGACCAGATCAAGGAGCAGAGAGAGAGGGAGCGACAGAGGCAGCGAGAGAGGGAGATCAGAGAGGTGGAGAGACGCAGAACGTAAGGGTCCTTTAACTCTAACATTATTGACTTATAAAGATCGTTCTAAAAATGTAAAGTTATGAAGAAATTATTTTTGTATCAGTTTGTTTATAATCATTTTTCACCGTATTCAAATGTCTCATATAATTAGGATTTGGTGTATATACCATGCAACAATAGTAATGCGTCCAAAACAGTTTTCACTGCTATAATAATAATAATAATAATAATAGATTTAATTTGTTAGCGCTTTTACAGGTGCTCAAAGATGCTTTACAGATATAGTGAAGAGAAAAGAAAGGAACAACAAATACATATATAGTTAAAGTTAAAGTCAACTAATACAAAAACAATCACACATGAAAAGCCAGATTGAAGAGGTGAGTTTTTTGAAGGTGGTGAGGTCGGTGCAGTCTCTGATGGGTTGTGGGAGTGAGTTCCAGAGGGAGGGGGCAGCGACGGAGAAGGCTCTGTCCCCCCAGGTCTGGTGATTGGTGTGGGTGGGGATGGATAGGAGGTTGGCTTCTGATGAGCGGAGGCAGCGGGAAGGGGTGTGGTGGTGCAGCAGGTCTGTGAGGTAGGGGGGGGCATGATTGCTGAGGGCTTTGTGAGTAATGAGGAGGACTTTGAAGTGGATTCTTTGAGGGATTCTTTGAGGAACGGGGAGCCAGCTAATGTAGCTAATGTAGTTTAACCAGCTGCCGCACCAGGATACTTGGAGACTGAAGTTGAACCGAGCTGGAAAAAGATGGAGAAGAACTCCGGTTACATAATCACCAGACATTTGCACTAGTTTATTTTGACAGTTTCTTAAAAGAAAAATTAGCAAAACAAGTCTTGGGATATACGATAATACTTTAAGGTCAGATCAAGTCTGAAATGTGAATGCATCACAGCAGCTCCATGTGTAACATCATGGGGTGGTGGTGACGTCACGTTGTGTCGCGTGACTTGAATTTTGAATTGCGCCGTCCCTTATAGACACTATCTCTTAACGTCTCCCTGCCGACAGGGACACCTGGCATGGTCCTTGGTAGATGTGGCGGTGTTTTGTTTTTTTCCGGCACAGGAACACACGGCGAAAAGAATCCCACCAGACTCCTCTGATGTCCTTGTCCTTTTTCCTTTTCGTAATTTCAAGCGATAAAAACTCTCGATCTTCTCTCAAATTATTTATTTTTTTGGACGCCCTCGGCTCGAGTTCAGGGCGTTCCGAGCTGAATAAGAGTTTCAAAGGACAGCAAGACGCCCCCCTGACAGAAACACTGCTGGAGAACAAAGGACGCTTCAGTCTGACTTTATTGAATCTCCCATTAGATGGTAGCAGTTCATATTCGCTGTTCAGAACATGCTTTGGGTCAGAGATGATGTAAATAACAAATGCGTCTGATATATATACTTCAAAAACATGCAAGTATTATATAATATTACACGTCTCCTTTCAGCGATCGGGACCGTGACACCCGTCCGGACCGCGAGCGCGAAAGGATCCGTCTGTTCCGAGAGAAAGAGGAGAGGAAACACTTGCTCCGGAAGAGAGACTATCTGGAGGTACTGTCAGATTACTGATTTATTGATTTGCTGTTCTCCAATCATAACTGTCCATTTTTCTCATCACCAGCCTTACTTTCTCTCGAGTTTCAGGTTGATAAACTCACTGAACGGTTTAACCCTCAGGTTGAGAAGCAGCGCCTGGACGCAGAGCGCATGGAGCGTCAGTTCCTGGAGCGAGAGAGGCTTCGCATTGAGTACGAGAGGCGGCGCGAGCAGGAGCGCATCATGAGGGAGAGGGACGAGCTGCGACGACAGCAGGAGCAGCTGCGCTACGAGCAGGACCGCCGCTCCCTCAAGAGACCCTACGACATCGACAGCAGGTACATTGTGACGGCACAATCATTCTTGAAGGCGTATACGTATCTAAAAACATCGCGGAGCTGCAGAGTAATCCCAGTTTACAACACGTCAATGAATGCACAAATTATCAAACCCTTAAATATCATGAATCATATGCAATCAGTCAACATATCTTTCCCAATTGTTAAGCAAGGCGAGTTTATTTATAGCACCTTTCAACACAAGGTGATTCAAAGTGCTTTACAAAAATGAAAGACATTAAGAAGCATATTATGAAATAGCATTTAAAAACACTCATTTAAAAGTAGGGATGTCCCGATCACCTTTTTTTGCTCCCGATTTGATTTTGAAAATTTGCCGATACCGATTTTTCCCGATCCGATCTTTATACAATGCATTAAGAGAAAAAAAAGAAAAAAAGCATTCAAGTTGTCCCTTAAGGTTATTTTTTTATTTAAATTGGATATTCTATGCAACATGGATATAGCTTCTTTCTTTCACAGCAGCATTGGATCAGTTCAGTTGTGCAGCATTGGATCAAAACAAAATAAAGCTTATCAGTACTCGTTAGCTTACTGCTACAATTAGACACTGCGCCCTGCCCACTCTGTTGCCAGATTTGAGAGAAATAAGCAACCAGGTCTATGAAAACAAGCCCCAAAGAAGCAACACATACATGATGTTCTGTCATTTGAAACCAAAACTAAGGCCTCAGGATGACTTTAAGACTTGAACATGGTCATTTTTGTTTTGTAACATTGAATAATTAAAAAAAATAATAATAATAATTTTTAAAAAAGAAACCCGATCCCCGATTTTTTTCTCCCGGTTCCGATGTTTGGAAATCACGTGATCGGCCCCCGATCCCCGATCACGTGATCGGATCGGGACATCTCTATTTAAAAGCGAAGAGAATAAAACATAAATAACAAAGGAACATGAGTAAAAGTTACAGTGCAGCGTGAGATATGAAAAGTCTTCAGCCTGGTTTTAAAAGTAGTGACCCCGGGATTCCACCGGGTCCGTCTGCGCCGTCCTGAAGATCTGAGAGTTCTGGATGGTTCATCATTTAGCAGCAGATCAGAAATGTATTTTGGGCCTAAACCATTCAAAGCTTTATAAACCAGCAGCAGTATTTTGAAATCAATTCTTTGACACACAGGAAGCCGGTGTAAAGAGAACTGGAGTGATGTGATCCACTTTCTTAGTGTTAGCAAGGACTCGACCTTAGATAGAATAAAAACACATTTCCGATAATAAGGCTTGGAGCTTCACTACTTCTGTATGTTCTGTTTACATTAAATCCTATATTTATCACATGTTTGTACATTGATACATACAACAAGGGCACAGTGCAGATGTAAGGCATAAATAGTAGGTTAGTATATTTAATAGAAGCGGGAAACACGTGTTATAAATCAAATGAGTATTCTATCCTAGTGAAAATAGCAGCATGATAAGTTTCCCTGCTCCTCTCTCAGGAAGGAGGACTGGCCTGAGAAGCGCATTGCTCTGGACGACCGCTACAGCCGCTCTGAGTTCGGCCGTCAAGACCGCTATCAGGACTTTGACCACAGAGACCGGGGCCGTTACCAAGAAGACACGATGCTGGACAGGCGGGACAACGCTCGCAGCACCGCGGACAGAGATGGTCAGGTAAGAAGTGTCGAAACCCGTCTCTCTCTAAAGTTTAGATTAAACTCGTGCACTACGGTTGAAGACATATTTCACCCCTATGCTTGTTTGAGGAACAATCAATCCAAAACCTATTTTTATTTGATTGAATGCAGTATATGGTTGACGCATAACGAAAAATCTATCAAAACATCATATTTATCCAGCCGTATGTTCACTACTTTTGTAAACCAATGTGTTTACATAGTTTTGCTTTAAAACATGATTTATATTTACTTTGGTTCATCAAGAATTGTTATACTTAACTTCCCTTGGCAACATGAAAGAAAATTGTTTCTACGCAACATTTCAAAAAAATATTTGGGGGTTTTGTGGATGAAGTATTCTTTTTTTAAAGCCTACAGAATGTGTGTGTGTGAGAATATAATTTATTTTGTACAGACTGCTGATAGATGGGAATATAACTGACTGTTTGCACTCTGGTCAGACCCTCCTAATTTCGTTAAACTCAGCTTGCATTATGTAATGACAATAAAGTAATCTAATCTAATATGTAATAAGTGAATTCTAACCTTCCCGTGTTTCTTCGTTCAGCACTTCTCAGACCGACACGGCAGAGAGGGCCGAGACTCCTGGAGCGGAGGTTTTGATAAACGCACCAACCCCAGGTGAGACTCAGACTGAGCTGCCACTACATTTAACATGAAGCCGTGTCCAGCGCTGACATCTTCATCGGTTAAAATTATTTTTGTCTTTTAGAGAGGGAGGTCGAGACTGGGACTCTAGCAGGAAGGGGGATGGAGACAGAACATGGCAAAGTATGCTTGATTTTTCTTTTGTGTGTGATGACTGTACTACTAGTTACTAGGGCTGTACCCGAATATTCGTTCGTTGGAGTACTATTCGGGTTACAATTTCATTATTCGGATATTTTTTTTTTTTTTTTTTTTTGTCAAATTGAATTTATTGAAATCTCCAATATCAACGTAAGAGCTTGTGCCTCGTCGGAGGGTGCTAACACTTAACCATAAACGTTATCGTTTACTTTCTCCGTCTTTATATGTAGATTTTTTTACTTTTCTCCGTTAATCTCCGTCACGTTGTTTCCAAAGCAACAACAACTTCCTGTCAACAGCGCCACCTCTCCTTCAAAATAAAAGCATGTCCATAAATAGGAGACATATACAACTGCAACGAAAGTAACAAACACAATGCCATATCCTTTTCAATTAAAAAAAAAACACAAATTGGGTTACATTAACAAATAACTATAAAACATTGCCGTGAATACCCCGAAATACATGTTTTGAAGCGGTTCGCTGCTGATTACCCCCCCCCCCCCCCCCCCCCCCCACGCGGGGCGAATATTCGCTGCTGATTTCTACCAAATATCCGGAGCCCGAAAAATGGTATTCGGCACAGCCCTACTAGTTACATTAAAATATTTGGGTAGGAGCGCTTCCTTTTATCAAATAAAGTTAGTTTGAACTACATTTATGTAACTCTAATAGCTACATTGCCATTTGGTGACTACTTCATGCATGGGCTGCTTTTTCTTGATATGATTGGGAATCTACAGTTTAGTTTCAAACGTCAGTTCATTGAAATTGTACATTGACCATAAAGGTTTCCATACATGACCTGTAAATTACATTTTTGAAGAATAGTAGTTTGCCTTCCTAGGATAAGAGTGGAGGATGACAAGTATAGGAGCAGGCAGAAGGAAAGTGGTGCAACATGTCCATACACTTTGGATTGAATTCTACTGAAAGGCTTTATAGATGGATGTTTAACCCTCTGTTCTAACCATCTGATGTTTTGCTTTTTGCTCCAGGTAGAGACGGAGCCATCCCGGGCCAGAGCCACATCGCACGGGGAGGAATGGCCAGGTGAGCAAAGGAGTTATACCTCAAGCACTCTATTTGTTAGAACGGAGACCAAAAGTACTACCATTTTTACTGAAGTAAAGCACTGGGATGTAGAAAAAAGAATTACACAATGAGATTTCTGTTAAATAATCATCTCTAAAATTGATTGAATTACTTAGTGGATAAAGAGAAATGATGAAAAATAGAAAATGTCATCCTCTTGCTACACTGCTACTGTAAAAAGAAAAAGAAAAAGACAACACTTGTACGACATTATGATAACATACAAGATCTAACAAGGTATCTAGTCTGGTATCAGGAGATCAATATATTGCCCTGCCATAATATTGGCTTTGTCGTAGAGAATACATTTGAAAAGGGTCAAATATGAGCTCCTCAAAATTGTATTTCAGGAAAAAAGGTAGTAAATGTCCTTCATTACATTCCCCTCCTGGAACAGTGTATTGATTGTCTTCTTCTGTGGTTTTAATTCCAGCAGCCGCGGCAGCTACATGAACACGAACACGGGCACGTCTCAGTCTCTGTCTGGCGCACTGAACCGACAGAACCAGCTGATGCAGGGGGGGGGGCTGCAGGGGGGGGCGTTCGGACGCCGCTATTGATGTAAAAAAGTGGGACTGTTTCATGAGGTCACACCTGGAACCATGTGACGCTCTCGTTTTTTACATTTAAAAATAAAAAATAGAAAAAATAATCAGGAATTATTTTTTTGACACGATTCCAAGCAATTTTTCATGGAGACTTAATTTCATCTCTTTTCTTTTTTGTGTGACGTAGTGCTCGCCTGACTTGTATTTATCATCCAGTCCAACCTGAAGTGTGTGTGTGTGTGACACTGTCTGCGTGCTATTAAGCAGATTGTCCTAAATTCAGACGTTTTGTAGACCTCTGGGTTGACGGACCTGTTTGTGTCCGAGGCAATGTGGAAGATTTTGAGCCTGTCGTAATTAATTTGTTCATAGCTTGAGGGTCATCATTTTTTTTTTTTTTACTCAGATCTGTGGTGTTGTTTCGCTGCTGAATAAAAATGTTTTTAGAGTAAAGTCACATTCAGAATTTTTCAATCGGTGCTTTCATTTGTTCTTTGGTTCGTGTGACTGTTGGATGATGATCACAATCTATTGATTAAGATCTGTTATACAGTCTACATATCAATGGACGATGTCTCACACCACTGTTTCTGTAACGGAAATGTTTTTGTTTTTTGGATAAAAGTATAATGTTTAGTTGTGTCTGTTGTGTTCATTTTATTGCCAGCTGCTGGTGACGAGTGTAAAAATACACAGGGTAAACTTGGCTCTCATCAATAAAAGATTTGTCATCTTTTTGGAGTGTTGCTTCTTCAACAAATCATCCCTGACTCAGATTTATTTATACAAGTATTATTGCAGAGTATGAATTGCTCTATAAACAGCTTATAGATGTAATGCTAGATTTATATTGAGCTGACGAAAGGAGAAGCAATCACTTGTGATTAGTTTTTGATAAGTTTATCTATTAATCAACTGTCACAAAAAACAGTAAATGGGGCAGCTTTAGCCAACATTAGGCGCTTTCACACCAAGTACTTTGCTGTACTTAGTTCATCAGAACTCTTAAATTCTGATGAATTAAAGAGCAAATCGCGTTCACACCGGAATAAGTCCCTGAGGGTGGATTAGGCAAATTATCCCGCCCCTACATTTTGCCGCCTCTGTTGCATAGCAGCCAGTTCTTTTGAAGACCGAAATGATGAAGAACGAATTTGCCAGAGAAGTGACTTTGCTGGTGTTAATTATGTTCATGGAACATGTGGTTCCAAGAACAAAGTACAGGCGAGTCCTGTACTTTAGATTAAGAGAAGACCATTTCCAGGTAAGAAAAATATAGTTTAAGCCCTTTACTTTATTGTTAATATTGGCTTCAGAAAACTATATTCAAGTATGCCAACTGTAGTTCATATGGCTAATCCCGTTTCATTTTGACAATATAATACATGTTTAAAATGCCATTACTAAGATTCATAATGTGGAATAACCTCAGCTATGTATCTAATATATTATATATAATGTGGAACTAACCCACCAAAATACATGATTGGTCCCATCTCACCGTGTTCAAATCACATATCAAAACTCCACTCTTCATAACTGCTCTATTGTCAATAAAGTTGTGTTTTATGTATTTAAAGTGGGTTGCTTTAATGATGTCTTGTGAATTTTGACTCTTTAAAGTGTTGAGTATGTTAAAACGCTATACAAATAATATGTATTATTTGACAAAATACACTGACAAATAAGCAATTTACACAGAATACTCTATTGCCCTTTTTCCTCGACCTTTTCTTATAGCCAAGACCCCTGTACTCCAGGATGTATCGGACCGTCCCTGTCCTGGACAGGTTCTTTAATGACCAGGACACACGGCCAGATTTTCGGCTGAGCAGGGAGTCCCTGAACGCGCTGCTGGACCTTCTGGGTCAGGAACGGAGACACGGATGGGGTGCCACCATCGAGACCCTGGTGTTCCTCTTCTGGCTGGCATGTGGGACATCCTACAGGGTGGCCTCCAGAGCGTTTGGGATGCCTCGATCCACTGTTCACCGGATTGTCTACAGGGTCACTGAGGAGGTGGTGGCCATTCGCCACCAGGTTATCCACCTCTCCAGGACAGCAGAAGACCCTGGAGGCTGTGTCGCGTGGGTTCGCAGGGCTGGCCAGACACAGGGCCTTCAGAAAAGCTGCTGGAGCAATTGACGGTTGTCATGTTCGCATCGTGCCACCAAGCGGCCCTGATGGTAACTGTTATAGAAATAGGAAGCTTTTTCCTTCTATAATTCTGCAGGCAGTTTGTGACCATCAGGGTCGCGTCATTGACACGTACGTGGGCTGGCCTGGGTCGGTCCACGACTGTTGAGTGCTCTGCCACAGTCCACTGTACCGGCGGGCACTCTACCCTCCTCCAGGGCAGTACATCCTCGCAGACTGGGGGTACCCCTCCCCCCAACATCCACTCCCCCCCATCACTCCGTACAGATAGCCGCTGCAAGGTGTGGGACCCCAGCGCTTTAACAGCTGTCACTCCCGGGCACGCTCTATCATCGAGCGTGCCTTCGGGATGATGAAGACCCGCTTTCGGAGCATCTTCCTCAAAGCGTTGTTGTGTTTTATGCTGTTGTGTTTATGCTGTTGTGTTATATATATATGTACACTGAACAAAAATATAAATGCAACACTTTTGTTTTTGCTCCCATTTTTCATGAGATGAACTCAAAGATCTAAAACATTTTCTATATACACAAAATAACCATTTCTCTCAAATATTGTTCACAAATCTGAAAAGATCTGTGATAGTAAGCACTTCTCCTTTGCCGAGATAATCCATCCCACCTCACAGGTGTGGCATATCAAGATGCTGATTAGACAGCATGATTATTGCACAGGTGTGCCTTAGGCTGGCCACAATAAAAGGCCACTCTGAAACGTCTAGTTTTGCTTTATTGGGGGGTTCTGGGGCGGTTCGAAAACCAGTCAGTATCTGGTGTGACCACTGTCTCGGTTGGGACGGTTGACGCCATTTTCTGAAAAAAATTAACTCGTCACAAGCGCGCAATGCATCCTGTTTGCATGATTCCTGGGATATGCTAGGCCGTGGAGGATACATCAGATGTATCCTTCAAATTGGGGAAAGTAGGCCGCATTTGTGGGTTATGGCCATAGACTGTATATATAATGATAATGATAATAATTATGGCTAGAAAGGATCCGTCTTGTGTAAAACTCGCGAGAGTTTGCAAGTCACGTGGCTGAATGTTTACGTTTGGCAGGCAGCCTTTCAGTTACCATCGTTAACTAACATCAGTGGGCCACAGCAAATTATGGTGAGAAGCTAAACTATTTATTAATTATGTCAATTACAGGGAGTGTGATTGTTAAAATAGGGTGTTAGCTGGTCACCGGTCTTGCTGTTAAAAGAAAAATGACAACATTGTAGATCACCAACACTATGTTTATTTTTTATTCACTTGCAAGTCAACGTTGTCACAGTAAAAGTCCCAAGATAGCTCCTGGTGCAATAAAATGTTCCCTTTCAGTGTTTTACTACTATGTCTGATGTTTCTCTATTAATATTGCTGCTGCATTAATGTGTATGTTGCATGTTACTGCTGTGTTAGCCATAACCGCATTTGTGGGCCGTGTCACTCATGCCCCTTTCACACCAACGCGTTTTCAGCTCCAGCTCGGAGCTGGAGCCTGAAAAGTACAGTTTTTTCCTGTTCACACAGCGGCGGCGCCGCCTCTTAGCTCCGGAACCCGGTTCACTTCCAGCTCCAAAAAAATGCCGGTCGAGAGCAGGGGTCGGCAACCCCGCTGGCACGCGTGCCAGCATTGGCACGCGGGACCGTAACCAGTGGCACACTAGGAATAAGTGGAATAAGTGTGCAATAATATTTGAATTGTATTTTCAGATCCTGAACGAGACCGCTGCCAGAGCGCGTCGAGAAGGGAGCCATGCACGCAACGCAGCCCCGCTCTCTTTAACTCCAGGTGACTTTCTGCCGCTTTCCTCCGTGGTGCAGTGCTGATCGTTTCACCAGAGAGGAAAGCACTTCACTAATTGCAATACCCATAAGGAGCTGTACAAATGCCGCAGTTTTTACGTGGCTGTGTCTTTAGTTGAAAGCCCAGTGGCGATCTGCTCATCGAAACAATATGCTACAAAGGGGCGGACTGGCCATCTGTGTGTTGAACTTTCCTGTCGGCTCCCAGATCGTAGTCGAGGAGGGCAGAAGCAACAAGCTTCAGGTTCAATAACCCACTTTAGCTTAAATGACTGGAGAGAGGCGAGCACTTCTTGGGAGGCCGTTGCATTTATTTAGCTGTTCTTTTGTTTCACAAAATACATCACAGACCTCTGTTTTTCTGCTGCTTCGTTTCACTTCCAGAAACATACACACGTTCCCTCACTGTCGCTCTGCCTTCCACACACACACATGCACAAGCCACACCCCTCTCTCTCTCTCTCTCTCTCTCTCTCTCTCTCTCTCTTAAAGGGACAGCGATCTCATCTCACTCTGCATGACCCTAATAATCATAACATGTGTGTTCTGGAGAACCACAGAATGGACGATTGTCCTGATTATTATGCCGTTTAAATCGATTATTTAAATGTGGTAAATGTGTAAGTTTCGTTGACAGTTCCAAACACTGCTTCCCCGCAGCGAGGCTCCCCCTGCCCTCCGGCTGATAGTTCACGAGCGTCAAGCTCCTCAACCCCCTCCCCCCCCCCCGTTGATAATTCTCGATCGTCTGTTTATTTGTACCTTACTTTGACCATCCGTTCACTGTTATTGATCATTGTGGAAAGAGGCAGACGTTTTGTTTTGTATTATAGCAGCTATCGGATGGAATCAATACATGGGCTGCACAGGTTGTCGTGTCCGACTATCACAAGTAGAATCATAATAAAGATACGCAGGTAAAATGTGCCTGTAGAAAACGGTTTATGCCACAATAGGATAGCAATAGCAAGTAGTCAGTTTAGCTTCGGTTGCCATGCTAACATCACCCATTTTATACCAGAGACACTTTCATAACAGCGTTGTGATGCCAAACAGCGTCAATTCAGACTGACACCCACTCACTTAAGGGGAACTGGGGATATGTATCAGCTGCTTGTGTGACAGTCAGACAGAGAATACTTTAGAGCGGCCGCTGCAGTGTGAGCTAACCGGGAGCTAACGGGAGAATAAACTCCCGTGGAAGAGCAGTCAGCACTGCAGCGGTCGGTAAATGCCGCTGAAACACATTAATAAACAATGAACCACGGCACTCTGGAGAAAAGCATAAGGTTGGAGAAGTCGTTATTTAATTTTATCTGGCTTCGTACGATTAAAAGAAACACGATCATCGACCCGACGCAGTCCCCCATTGTTGTTGTTGTTGTTGTTGTTGTTGTGAGCGCCGTAACGCCGCTGGGGAGCAAATCAGCGATTTAAACAGTGACGTCATGACGCTGCAGCGGCTGCCCCAATGAGGCTGTAAACAGAGCGGGAGCAGAAAAGGGAAACCGGAGCTGAACCAGAAAAGCTCTAGCTCGGAGCTAAAAAGGGAAAAGCGCTGGTGTGAAAGCTGCATCATAGGTCTAAACACTAGATGGCTCAAGGGGGAGTCGCCAGCGTAGCTCATCGGCCGCAATCTTGCCACAGTCAACGACTACTGCTACAGCTGTTGTAAGGTGAGTGATCTGCACACAAATACTCTTAACTCGCTGAAATCTTGACTGATTTACAAACGGTTTGGTTTATTACAAACGTTATTAGCATGGCTATGATACAGGAGACAACAAGACATGTTGAAAAAAAAAGTCCCCGGCCGGAAGTCCCCGGAGTTGGGGCTGGCTTCTACTGAAGCCTTCCGAGTAAATCGCCAGAACGTCGACACCTCATATCGCTCCGATGTTTTTTTTCTTTTGTGTTGCCATAAGTTAGTCTCTCTCCGTTGGCGCTGGGCTAATGCTAATGCTAATGCTAGAGGGAAATAAAATGGCGGCTTCACAAAACCTTTTGGGAGTTTTACAGCGCGTTGTTTGCAATCCGCCCAGCCAATCAGAAATGGGGACCTTTTTCTCCCCCGAAAGTACCTGCTCTCTAGCAGGGACTGAAAAGGGGGTGAAAAGGTTCTCATGAACTAAATTGTAGTTCTGGATTTTTTTGGTGTGAACCTTTATATATACAGTATATGGTGTGAACGCACATTTTCGGAACTATATCGGAACTATACTGGGAAAAGTACTCCGGTGTGAAAGCGCCTATTGCTCATTTTCAGCTGTTGTCCCCGGCCAGATGATAATAGACACCCTTAAAATCACAATATATCAACAGCATTTGTTATTAAAAAAGGACGAACAACAAGTAGATACAGGCGAAAGGAAAAAAGAGAACAATAAAATGCAAACAACACACATTACTACATACATGTCACATATAGCACATCACAATCACATGACAGAAACGAAGGGCAACATCCATGATCACACAACATATAACACACACGCCATATCCAACACAGACTAGTGTGTGCAGTGTTTCAACATGGTTAATGGTTTCCAAAATGAGGAGAATTGTTGGTGTCTGATAATAGATTTAATCCACATAAAAGCGAGTCTCATTTTGACTTAAATGTAATAATGAAACAACCCTTTTGATTTGATTACTTAGAATTGACCAACATACAGCGAGCATGTCCCCACAGACTGCTTTTCCAAATGTGAGAGTTTCTCAACGTGGAGGTCCTTTGAGGTCAGATGGGTTTCAGATGACTTTTAGACCTCCAGCCTGCTCTGAAGAAAGTAGGTTAGAAGTTAAAGGCTGCAAAGGAAAACCCAGTGGGAGTGGGGGGCGGGCTGCAAGGACAATGTGCAGTATTGCGTAAAACTCTCCTTGCAGAATATCTCTTGGGTGTTTGGTTGCAACAGAAAATGATCTTGGCCTCACGGTATCACTGTGACCTCTGACCCCTCAGGTTATGAGTTGAGCGACTGTCAGTGTTAACTTAGCGATGAGTTCCAGATATACTCCAGCTTCCTTGTTTCTTATCTATTACCGGATCCAAGTTCCTTTTCTGCAAACATAGTTCCTTTATTCCCTCAAATCCTATCATCCCTCATAACCTGCAGGTTATGAGTCATGATGATGATGATGACTCATGTTTGAACACTACCGAAGAAGTACTCTACGCAGGATGGAAACTATTGGATGTTTTTCGTTTTAAATCACATAAAAAACGGATTAAACTGTGATTTTTTTTAATAGTTGAATGCTTCTGCTGCACACTTCATGCACATTTTATACATTTACTATAATTGCAGATACATCAATCAATCAATCAATCAATCAATCAATCAATAAATCAATGTTTATTTATGTAGCCCAATATCACAAATGTTACATTTGTCTCAGTGGACTTCACAGTTTGTACAGAATTTCAGTATGACAATACGACACCCTCTGTCCTTAGACCCTCACATCGTACAAGGAAACACTTCCAGAGAAAACCCACAGTTTAAAGGGGAACACGGGAGAAACCTCAGGGAGAGCAACAGAGGAGGGATCCCTCTCCCAGGACGGACAGACGTGCAATAGATTCCGTGTGTAAATCGAAAAGATAATACATTTACAACATAGGTAGACCAAATGTTTGGAAATGCATGTGTCTGTAATAAGAAGATGAATCCACGAGGATGTCAACAGTCTTGTGGGAGCCATCAGGGAAGTAGTATGATGAGAGTCAGGCAGGACCGCAGAGACCGGTTCAGCCACGACTCAGGATCCCGGCGTAGATAGACACCAAAAATAAATGTTGGGGAAGCTGGGTTATTAGGAACATGAGATTACACAGGTACAGACAGAGAGAAGGAAGAAGTAAGGTGTCCCCCGACAGCCTAAGCCTATAACTAACGTGTATACGTACATGCACTCCCTTAGGATAGGTTGAGGGATAAGGGATAATGTGAATTATAATGTGACTGATAACTCATCTCTTTCGACTCCACTTCGAGCGATAGAACTATTAACAAAGCACTTGTATACTAATAAAGGACTGGCTTATCTAAAGCCAGTTGAGTAGCACTTGAAATGTGTTAGCTCTATGAAACCTGATGTACTTATATGATTCTGTTTTCCTCAAGTTTGTATTTTGTTGGTCGAATGCACTTATTGTAAGTTGCTTTGGATAAAAGCGTCAGCTAAATGCAATGTAATAAACTTTAAACCAATAAAATGCTGTGTAACGTCCATAGCTGTTCCTCTGTGCCTCTTTTTGTCTGTATATACACTTAAACAAAAATGTTTTCCTGCCTTTTACATTGTTTTTTAACGTTGCATATGAGCTTCCAGCTGCTGTTGAAACTCAGTTTTCTCGATAGCACCTCAGAACAGCTCTGATATCTATATATTTGTAGTGTTTATAATTCTAGGGGAGTCTTGTGCTGGTTATCTTGTGTTTGTTGAGCCTCTCCCTTTTCCTCATTTCTTTTAGATAGATCCGTGAGACTGTTTAGCAGACATGTGCACAGATAGATCTCAAAGGGGGCTTGAGCACCTGCCCTTTTGCCCTCTTTTGAGAATTTGTATTAAAAGATCAATGAAATGTTCTAACATAAAGCAAAATAAGAACCCAAAGCCTGTGTCCAATACACAAACAACTGTCACAAAAGTATTTACTCCAGGAATAGATTTATGTAAAAGTAACAAACATCTACGTCGTGCCCTTCTTTTAATTTGGCCCTGTTGAATTTCATTTTCTAATTGTGTGTATTATTTGGGCCTCGGAGACCCTGACACCTTTTCATGCTTCTGTTTCTGTAATATTTATTGAATCCTCCCTTAAAAATGTAGTCAGACAATACATTTAATTTATTTTTGCAACAGCTTTTGAAGCCTTTCCTGTTCAGTTTGCTAATTTTGGCAGAACTCTATATGTTACTTCTGTTGTCCTCTCGACAAAAGTAAAGACAGTTACATGTCAGAGATTGTCTGACAGGTTACAGGTGCTCTTCAGGTTTTCCCAGTACCTCGTAACAGATGCATGAGGCAGATGTCAGCATGTGTCTGTTTGCTCATAAACAACATCCCTTTCTCCCTAACTTTGCGGTTTCACATGGAAAAATAAATCAACACAAGTCTTAATATCAGTTCATGAACCTTAATGAATGTCAAATCCTACACATTTTTCTTCTGTCCTTTTACTTTTTGTCCACTAGAGGGTGTTATGTAAACACTAATAGAAGCCAGAAGAGGTTCTTTACGTGGATTTGATGACAATTGCAGATTTAGAGTAGCTGAAATAAATGAAGGCTATTCAAGCAACCTGAGGACTCACGGTTGCAGTCACTGTAAATTATATTTACTCATGTAATGTACTTAAATACAATTTTGAGGTACTTGTACTTTACATGAGTATCTATATTTTCTGCTATTTCATCTTTGGACTCCGGGGAAATATTGTCCTTTTTACTCCACCTCACTTATTTGATAACTTACTTTGCAGTTATTAATAAAAATATTCCAACAAAATATAATCAACTCATAAATGACTCATAGATTAAAGACTTTAACAACTGCAAAGCAAACATTAATTGATACTTTACTTTTGGTGTATTTTTAAGGAAATTAATGTGATGGGAGCCAGCTCTTAAAAGGCTTGTTAGATCACTTTGTAGGCAGCATACAAAGGCAGCTTTAAAAAAAAAAAAACGTTGTGGGCGAGAGGGCGCCTAACATCATGACATGCGCTGTAGAAAGTCCTCCAGATGTAGAACGGCTTCAATCACCCTGACCGAGAGAGGAGCACACAGGAAGGTCGGCATAACACACACACTTTGGCAGGTATATGTGTGTTCAAGCACCCACAGTGAGGTCAAGGCAAAAGGAATGCAAACATCCACACACACACACACACACACACACACACACACACACACACACACACACACACACACACACACACTTGATCCTCAGCGTCACCCCCGTGCTGTGTCACAAAATTCACCCAGATTCCTCCTGGCTTTGAGGAATGCATGTTTATTTTGTCTGTCTTTCCACTGAGGTCCCCCCCCCCCCCCCCCCCCAGCCTTTCAAGTTTAATCCCTGCTGCTTTATATGTGTCTTATATATGTGTTAGTACATTAATAAGAGAGGCAATCACAGGGTTTATCTGTAATACATCTATTGTTGTTGTGTGACGTGTGCAGGTTTGTCAGGTGAGGCGTTGACAGCAGGTGCCGCTGCCCAGTCTACGTCCTGAAGCAGACAGACATCCCACATTCTCATCATACCACTCAGCAGGTTTTCAGCAACATCCTGAGCCGAGTGTCATCACATCCATCAGTTCAAACTCTCAATCAGAGGCAGTGAAAGTGAGGCGCTGCAGGTTGTGAGGTTTGTGTTGCGTTCATGTGCAGAAAGCTCCTCTCATGTGTTCGTCTGCAGGGCTCCAGACCTGAGGGCTCCACAGGTGGATCCACCAGGAGCTTCCTCTGACAGCTGAGGCAAAAACAAAGCTGAGACAATATCCGTGTTGTGTTTCAACAGAGCTGGAGCTTGGAGAAACAGCAGGGAGGAGATGAAGGCCTTCAGAGAATCAGAGCTGTGGGCCAGAGAAACGCAGAAAGAGAGAGAAGAATAAGAAGATACATCTAAATGTGGGATCTGATTTTCTTTTGTCGGCCTGCCCTGATTCAAGCATCTTTTAGTCCAATAATGGCCACAGTGTCATGTAGTCCTGATATGATTAAAAAAACACAACACATTAGGCCTATTTTAAGGCTTTCAATTTTTTTTTTTTAAATATGCAGTGTTCCTTTTAAATACCTGAAAACAGACACTCTTATCAAAACTCCTATACAGATATGGAGACTGTACCATTTAAAAATCTCAATATCTTAAGAATATATTTGTATCTTTCTGTAAACATTTAGAGGAATGTCTGGTCATTAATTTAAAGGGGACATTTAGACCCATTTTATGTTCACACTTGTGTTTTGGGATTCCACAAGAAGATGCTCCAATGTTCAAAAATCACATTATTCTGTCTGTCTGAATAAACCTGTGTTCACCCTCGGTCTGAGACTCTCCATTTGAGTGCCTGTCTCTTTAAGATCCACTTCCAAAATAAACAGTCTGGGCTTATTAGATTTACATTTTTTTTTGTGCATACAGCAAACGCCCTTATGTAGTGCCTGCACACACACGCAAATCTGCATGTCTGTGTGTTCTGTATAAATGCATATCAATGTCAGGACTCTGTGTGCTCTTACATCCACGAGAACAGACGCACAGGGAACACAGCAACAGATGCTCTAAAGGCAAACAATTCTTTCAATTGGGTTATTCTCTCTTTACCTACGTTCATTTCTTTCCTCATTGCTCTGATCACTCCTTTTTAAACTATTTGCTACTCCTGAGTTCATTAAAAGATGGTATCTATTATTATACCTCGTAACATCTTAAATACCTTTAATCGTTGGTATTTTCAATGTTGATTCTTTATTACTTTCTCACTTTTAATTGACTTTGTGTCTGTAATGTGCCGTATAAATAAACGTACCTTACCTCATCGTACTTTAACTCCATGTTAGTTTACCTGATAACTTAAGGTATCATTGTTTCTTTAAGATTCACAAATGAGACTGATTTCATTGAGATATGAATCAAATCAAATCAAGTTATATTTATATAGCACATTTTTAAAACGATTTTTGGTCGAGCCAAAGTGCTGTACATATAATAATTACCTTACAGTAAGGACACTATACAGTAAATACAACAGCACAGTTTGTGCAGAATATCAGTATGATAATACGACAACCTCTGTCCTTAGACCCTCACATCGTACAAGGAAACACTTCCAGAGAAAACCCACAGTTTAAAGGGGAACATGGGAGAAACCTCAGGGAGAGCAACAGAGGAGGGATCCCTCTCCCAGGACGGACAGATGTGCAATAGAAGCCGTGTGTAAATTGAAAAGATAATACATTTCACAACATAGGTAGACCAAATGTTTGGAAATGCATGTGTCTATAATAAGAAGATGAATCCACGAGGATGTCAACAATCCTGTGGGAGCCATCAGGGAAGCAGTATGACGAGAGTCAGGCAGGACCGCAGAGACAGGTTCAGCCACGACTCAAAGTCCACGACTTAATCCAGAACTCAGGATAGAGGATCCAGGGCACAGGACCACAGCAAGAGGATCAGCCTCGACTCCGGATCCCGGCGTGGATATAGATACAAAAGAAAAAGAACATTTGGGGGAGGCTCGGTTAATCGGAACATGCAAATACACAGACAGGCACGCGCAGGGAGCAAGGTCCCCGCTGGGGCCTTAGTTGGAATTGGTGAGAGATAAGGAGGTACCCTGTGACTACGGCATAACACTCCCCGGCCTTGGATAAGGACCCCTCTGCAAACCTGTTTCCCTCCAATGAAACCTCGTGAGGTCATGGAGGGAAAAGGTTTTGGATAAAGAAAAAATAGAAATAGTAGTTTCACCTTAGTTTTAAATATAAGATCCAAGTTTTAGGATTTAAGTGAAAGAGCAAGAACCAAAATGTAGGTGAAGAGGCACATCGTATCTGCGTCAAAGCACTCTCATTAGGTTATTTAATCAACTATAAGCTTTATCAAAAGGAAGGTCTTAAGCGTACTCTTTAAACGGACAGGCTGTCGGCCGCCCGAACACAAACTGGAAGCTGATTCCACAAAAGTGGAGTTTTATAAGAAAAGGCTAGAAGGCCAGAGAGAAGAAGTGTGTCTTACGTGTTAGAGCCTAGGGCACACTGCTGCGAATGCTCGGTGCCCTCTGGTTTTGAGCCTGGTCTTGGGCACTACCAGCAGCAGCTGGTCAGCCGACCTTAAGGCTCTGGCTGGGGTGTAGCGCTGGAGGAGTTTGGCTACATCTCATGTTGGATTTATTTTCTTGCAGATTAGCAGCATGAGTGTTTTGCACCTTAGTTTCATAAATGCAATTACTTATTATTAGTTTGTTTAAGAAATAATGGGGTGTGAATGGTTGAATGATGACTTGTGGTGAATTGTAAATTGAAAAGCTTTAAGTTGTAAAGGCAGGATAAAGCACCATTTAAATCGATCCATTTACCATTTACAAATTGAAAAAGATTTCAACTACATTCACACCTCGCTTGTTTTTCTTTTGCAGAGCCTCGTCTCCACCAAACCCCGTGAAGTATGTAACACACACTGCCAAAACTAACAGAGAGCTGGATGTATGGGAGGGTGACCTCATGATAGGAGAACAAAGCATGTTTGACATACTGGCCGTTTCTCAATCTCGAGGAAACTGGCTTCCAAGCCAATATTTCAAGGATGCTACGTCATCGAGTGCCGCCGAAGGACTGTTCCAATCTCCAGCATACTTGGAATTCCACCGAGGCCACGTCCTTGGTTTGGGGGTAATTTCGAGGCTGCACATTGGTAGACTTCGCGTCATTCAAATCCCCAGAATGCTTTGCGCACAGACCAATTTCAAAAACCCTTGCGGAGAATGGCTCAACCGACGCAGCACAGCACACATTTAAATGTAAGTATGTAGTGGCGTAGAACATGTGTTGGTAAATATGTTACTTTGTTAGATTTGTTTGTTATCACCAAAAATGTGTTCCGTGAAAGTAGAGCAAGTTCATAATTAGATAGACATCGTGAGGTATTTATTTGCGGTACAGTTTATGTTGAAACCGTTAGAGAGAGTGGCACACTTGTTAGCCTGTTCCATTCTTCGTTTTCCGAAGCCGTGGCTTGGAAGTATACTTGCTTCATTTCTGAGGGAAGTGACTTGGAAGTACGCGACTACCAAGCCAGCATCCTCGAGATTGAGAAACGGCCGGTTTCAGCGTTAGAGTTCTTTTAGTTTATTGTTTTGTGTTTATTCTTGTAACCTTGCATTTTATTCTGGTATTGACGCTACCCTCTCTTTTCAGGTGTCTACACTTCCTGTCTTTGTGTGTCACCTGCCAGCTTGATTGTGGTCTCCTGTTCATGATTGTTTTCACCTGTGCCCCATTATATTGTGTGTATATATAGTCCTTCTCTCCTTTTGTCTTTAGTCGGTTCGTCTCGTCTAAACACCAAGTCCATGTCTGTATTTCCTCGTGTACTATTGAGCAACCTAGTCGAACCTAGAGAACTTTTGAGTGTCCTAGTTGATCCCATTTTTTACTTAAGTCTTTTGTAAAATAAAATATATTTTTTGAAGTCAAAACCGAATCGTGCATCTGAGTTCCTGTGAGTCCTTCGTGTCAAAGACGACATGAAATAAGAGGAGAATGTTTTTGGGCTAAATGTCTCAAAGCGAGGCCACAGAAGTTATTTTAT